>NW_026570481.1:0-85596 GCF_019649055.1 Paramacrobiotus metropolitanus | reverse complement strand
AGGCCGCTTGAAAATCTTCAATATTTATAGAGGACCTGTGAACGGTTCGGAATAAACTGATTCAACGTCTTTCACTGATGATGGCGACGGCGTATGGAAAGTTCGAGGGTGACATCAGCGCGCTATCATTGGATTTGTTGCAGGACGTGTTTTCGGTATTGGAAACCTTAAAGCAAACCGAACTGCGCGCCGTGTGTGCTGAGTGGGATGCCATCTTGCAATCACCGCAGCTGACCAATACTATTATTGTGAAGAGCTATGGACGGAATCTGTTGGAGGGATGTGACCATTCCATGCGCGTCTACATGCTGACGTCCCCTATTTTCAAATGCCTTCGTCCCACGACCAAGCGGATCATTGTGGCATCCCGGGAACGGATCTTGCACGAACGTGATTACTGTACAATTTGCGCCATGATCGGTTTTGTTGCGCGCCATAACGCAGGCATTCATCTGACCCCCATCCATTTGGTGGGTGGATGGTTCGAACTGCTGATGGGAACAGGGAAGGACAACGTGGACAGCACCCAGTGTCATGCGCATCTGCCGGAAAATATAGCCTCGTACGAGTTCAAATTCACGGAACGCCACTTTCTTTTCACCGATTTCGTGGGAGTTTTCCGTAGCTGTCCATGTGATGCCATCTCCTTGGTCCAGTGTGAAGTGCAGCTGGAGTACCGCAGCCCGAAGAGTCCCTATGAATTTTTACGGCCCAAGTTGTTGATCAATGTGCCCGCGGAGCGGGCGTCAGCGGCGGAAGATTTGGATAGCGCGATCTGGAATGTTTTGGAGGATGCACTGTTAGCGCTGACTGATCAGCAGTTTGACATGCTGGGACGATATCTGACTGCGCTGGCCGTCTACGGGAACGCGAACGGTTTCTTGCAACGGGGCGCACATTCAAACTGTCAGGTGAAACGAAAAGGTCTCTCAAATCATCGGGGGAACAAAATACTTAATTTGAGATTCGTGTTGCAGATGCTGTGTACTGTGCAAACGGCCGATCCGCGTGAGTCCGCGTATTGCCGCGGAAAGCAGTGGTGCGTGGATGGACTGCAGGATTTGCAAGTGGAGAAACTGTCCCGTATCACGCAGCACTTTCTGATGGAAATGGCGCGATTGCAGTGTTGCTTCTGGCCAGGCTGTGTCCGTCGTGCTTTATGTGGTCTGCAGATCGCAGATTGGCATGATGTCGTCGAATATTTCCGCAGTTTTTGATGGTGAAAATGGGAGCTTTTTCTAAACTATGGTGGGGGAAATTTTTTTTGGAATTTCGTTTGATTGCCGTGACTGGAGAGCAGCCAATGTTTAACCGTTCTGCTGACTTCGTCACACCGGCTCCAGCCAGCCTGAGTCGTGATCTTCAGACGATGGTGTCAGGTTTCGGCGATTATTAGTTAAAGCAGTGAAAACTGAACAGCCTGGTATGTGGAGGTTACACCGCTGACGATCAGCAACTTGCCAAGAACTTATAAACTACCACATATAAAAACTGTAGCTTTAATATTTCGACTTGTTTTCTAGCTCCGTCATTTCTAGCTGAGAAGCAAATCACCGGACTTCTTTTAGATTCTAATTGAGAAGTCACGCCCACACGAATGTCATATGCTTCAATGAAAATACAGACTCATTATCTTCTTCTACTGATAAAATAATTTAACAAAGTGCCAAAACGATGCAGCATAAGCTCCAGTTGATCCGAAAACCCTCCTTGCTTATGTCGATAAGCCATGCCTGCAATTTCAACAGCTTGTTGATCTGCTCAGTGCTTGGTGCCGGCAGCGCCGACTCCAGGACATTCCACATCGCGCTGTCCCGATCATCCGTCATCGGGATTCGCCCTTGAGAAACGCTGATCAGAAGCTGAGGCGGTGCGCTGCGACCATAACTACCGGATATGGCAAATTCCAGTTGCACTTCACAGTTGACCAGGTTAACTGCATCACACGGACAGAGAAAGTCCTTATTATGTTCTTCCAGTGGATAGAAATGACAGCCGTCTGCAGCAATGTTATTGGTCAGCTGCGGCAATTATAAAACGGCGTTCCAGGAGGCGCACACGGCGCGCAATTCTGTTTGCTTCAGGGTGACCAAATAAGAGAACACCTCCAGCAGCAACTCAACCGGTAGGAAGTGGATTTCACTCGTAGTCTGGATAGGGTTGGGCTCGACACCCGCCATCGCCGTCATCAGCGGAAGACGCTCATTGAGGGTCTTTTCAAACTCTCGCAGACCCGCCTACACACGTGTAAACCATATACTCCTAACTGATGCATATTTAACGAAAATTCAGTAAAATCGATGTATCACCGAGAGAGAAACAAAGCTTCTTACCCAGAACATCCATTCAAACGTATCCTTACGCATCCGCTGAATGTACCACAAGCATTCATAGGTCATCTCCACGAATGTCATTTGACCGTCTTCATTGTCTCTCTTTCTGTTGCCGTCCAGGCGTCTAATGAGTTGCTCCACGAACGCGGAGCAGTACTCGCTTGGCAGTCGCACACAACGATTCACATATTTCCATTTTTTCACGCTTTCGGGCCCGTTATACCGCTCAGGAGCTGCAACATTTCATAGCGATTAAGACTGACGTACTGTAAATATCCCATCCCGCTTCGTTAGATTTTCTTGGGACGTTGGCTGCCCACAAGACAAGTGAAATACGGAAACTGCAAATCATGCGAAATACCGAAACAAACGCACTTGTTTCCGAGGAGAGATATGCAGCTGGAATTGGCTGACCGATGGTGGTCCACCACTCCTTCGGTGTTCTCCAGCGAATCCGACTCCTTTGAAAAATGTCCGTACAGAAGCTTCCATTATTGTTCCATTGCACCACGGCCACGTCGGACGAACAGAAAGCCACGCCATCGGTCGAAGTCAGAATTTCCCCCGGGAACCACGTCCATGGCCCAGATGGAACTTCTCGTGTCAGCACTTCGATCGGAATGGTCGAATGGCTAGGCAAAGAACGAGCCAGGTCGTCCTCATCGTCCGCAATCTGTGGATCAGCAGCGTTTAAGTAAAGTCGATCCAACTCCGTTAACTCGCGTCGGCGGTTGGGGCAGAAGAAGTCAATGTAGAGCCCAATGTCAGCCACATCCACAACGCGTCCATAGCGAAGCAGGCCGTCGTCTCCCAAAATATCCACACTGTTGCCGCGGGAAATATCGTCCGACATGTTTCAAGATAACCGATCGGATAGTACTGTTGACTGGTACGGCGCTCAGGCAGTTTACTGAAGTCCTGTGAAGCGGTATTTTCTCGCCCAGTGCACCCAGATTTGCAGGAATGTGCAAGGTAAGGGTTGATTAAAATTTATGCCGAGTGCATTTACATTAGATGATTACGATTTACGACCACATGTACACTCGATTCACTCTTTCGACTGATAACCGAATGACGACACTCAGTGCAAGATGACAATTAATCTTCTGTGTAGTGTGAGTCTAGCTTACCGCGCGTAGTGTTAGCCGATTAATCTGACAAAGATGGAGGAGACAACTTATTTGAGGCTATACAACTTATTTACGGTCTACGCATATAGATATAGGCTATTAACAGTTAAATTTTGTATGCTACATATCAGTTAATTCTATACTTGGATGTGTCGCATATTTCGGTCACCTCAAGTTTATGGTTTTATATTTCGGTCACCCGGTGTCAAAATTTTCGGGCAAACAAAAATAGCAGAAATAAATATATTTCATAGTAAAAACTTCCCTCATGAATTTTGTAGCATGAAATTCACAGGAAAACTTCCATAAAAGGAAGAACAGGAACTGGAGCGGGTGCAACCGTGCAAGGTAAAAGAACCGCTCTTCCGAGTTTCCCAACTTCAAAACTTTAAAATTCCAACGTTTTAAAATTTGTTTTGATGAAATTTTGTTTTGATTTTTTTTGGCAGACAAGTGAGAAATACATGAAAAACACGTTGTGCGATCAGCAGCTATTCGTGCAGCACGCCACTTGGGGGGGGGGGGGGGGGCAGGTGCAAGTGACCGGCGACCGAAATATGGAACCGTATACGTAAAGCGACCGAATATGATACACATTCAAGTACTGTAAAGCCGGACATCAGCATACCACCCTTGTCTGCTGTACTAACGGCCGTTTGACATTACCAAACTGCTGTTTTTGAATCAGAACCCGTCTCACCAAATCGACCTATTGTGCAAGTTCCAAACATCTCCCTAAAATAATTATGAGTAATTTACAAATCCGTATGTGTCTTCAGTTGCTCTGTTGATTATTACATTCACATGATTACAATTTACACATCGACTTCAAAGGGCTTTAGCCTACGATAAGTCAATGCATCTCCGCCAGTATTGTTGGTATTTAATGCCGAGTAGACCGCAAAGAGCTTACTAATATCTTTAATTTTAGCACTGCAAGAAGACACTAGATAAAAAAACTACTACGCAGTGCGCACTTCAGCAAAACAGGTAATATTATTTCCGTTACGGGCTTTGGAAGTAAGAAACCAGAGGACGAGACCGACATTTTGTTAAACCACCCAGTAATCGTAATGTACTTAACAAAAAGCCAATTACATTGTAGCTAGCCTTACATTATTATTGGACTATTGGGTAAATTAAATATTCTCCAAAGTCGCCCATAAAAATCCTCAGTTTTCGTCAGTGTTCGATTCAAAACACGTGTGTAACCGACCAAAACGTCCGGACGACCAAGACGTCCGGCGGACGTCTTAGTCGTCCGGACGTTTTGGTCGGTTACACAAGTGCAATAATTCACGACAAACGCTGCAAATAAAATTAGTACTAAAGCATTTCCAGCAAGCCAGTTACACTACAAGGTACGTTGTGCAAACGACGGCTAATGAGCTAAAACTGCTCGGACGATATCATCCCGACCGGTCCTTCCGGCATACAGTTCAACCAGGAAAGATAGTGTAATTCGCGACAGCTTCTCCAGTTGTAGACCTTCCAGGCCGTCCACACACCATCGTCTCCCGCGAAAATGCGCAAACGCCCGCGGATCGGCCGACTGCGTCGCGCACAAAATCTGCAAACGCAGTCACAACTTACAGACACTAAAGTGGAAGAAAAATCTAGAATCGTGAATCCGACCTTGCAGACGAATTTTTCGAACGTTTCGCATCCTCCGAACCACTTGAGTCCTTCACAGAGTCGGCGCAGCTCTTCCTCCTTTCGTGCCGGTAACGCCGCGTCCAGCGTATCCCACAAAGCGCTGCGGATATCCCGCTCTTGCGAGAGTCGCGCTGCGGGAATTTCCATCGCAATAGGATATCCGCACGCTCGCGTGCATCCCGGGTGAAGAAAAGGGGCGTAGAGCACACGCACGGTGCAAGTGGCCAAGTGGACAGTTTCGCATGGAAGACTGTCGCACAACGCAAAAAAACTCCGCTAAAGGAAAGTAGCAATGAGTCTTATCCGAAATGGTTTTGGCAGGATCCGGCTGGCACAGTGCACACTCTTCGGTGTGCGTACGACCGACACCCCAGTTAATATGTAGGTTTAGTTCGCAACGGCTGAGGAATAGACTGCGCAGCCGGATTCCGGGGCGCTGCTGCGCCACGTAGTGGATGATGTCGCCCAGCTGCATCAGGTCACCGAGGCCCACCTGCCAGTTTCTAGCGTCGATCACAATGTGCCGTGTACCACGGTCCAAGCGCTTGTAGACCCTCGCCACCCAGAAGAAATCCGCGAATCGCTCATTGAAAGCCGAACAGTCCCCGATCAGAATACAGCCACGCAGCACGGGCGTCTCCATCATTGTGTTCCACGCAGAGCATACCGCACGCAGGTCCATCTGCGTCACAGTGTCAAAGTGCGAGAACACTTCCTGCCATAACTCCACCGACAGCGCTGTATTGCCGTTTGTTGGTGGGACATCATCGGGAATATCGAAAACGCTGACCAGATCCTTCTGGACACGTAAAACCGCCTGAAAATGTGGTAGACGCGTTACAGAGTCGGTTATAAACTAACAGTTCCTTTTCATACCAACAACTGCTTCGCCCACCAGGCGCCGCCTTGCGCGTTAGAAAGCTGACAAATGTAGACCAGACGACCGTCCACCAGTTCCACCACGGTCACAGCGCAGTGAAGAGGATACCAGTTGTATTCGTTCAATCTTTTGACGAGCATCTCCGCTTCCTCGCTGCAAACCGATCCGAATTCCACATCCATGTGCACCGTATGCTTGACAAATGTCTTTGGACCGATAAGATCGGTAGAATCAGCATCGTTAGTTGGCGAATCCGGTCCGCTTCCTGACGTAGTCTGGCGGCAAGCGATTCGGCGCAGTGTGAGTGCTTCCTCCACTGGCCAGCGGAGACGTTCGTTTGGAACGAACTCTGTGCACGGCATTCCGCTTTCGTTCCGCTGCCAGTGCACGTCGACCCCGTCGCACTGCGCGGACAGCTTTTTCCGTACGAAACTGACGGCTTCCCCAGCGAGCCAAATCCACGGCCCCAACGGTGTCTCCGGCACCAGAACTTCCACGGGAACGGTAGAACTCGGCTCATTATACGCCTGAATCAGCTCGTATTGCTTCAACCTGTTAGGCCAGAAGAGACTGCCGAATGGAACATATTCGCGGCGTCGGTTGGAACAGAGCAAGTCGACGAAGAGGCCGCTGTCCGCCACATCCACCACGCGCCCGTACCGCATCTTCCCGTCGTCTCCTAGGACGTCCACGGCGGTAGCGCGATGCATCCCGCTGGGCATGGTGTACAATGTTGAGCAACACAAATGCGCACCACAATTTCGGCACCCGGTGCGTAGTGGCGCAAAACTAATATGCTCCGCTAGAAGCTGTGTATCCTAGGCCAGCAATTCAATGATGAAATCCGCAAGAAATGATAGAAAGCAAAGCAGTATGCTATGAATGTGTGGTGATTCTTTGAACGTGTGAAGAGGAGCAACAGCAAACTAGCAGCTGCGTAATACTAATTTCTTATACCTTAATATGGTAGTATCTAGCAAAATTTCCGTTGTCTACCTTACAAACTGCCTCCAGAGCACTGTCTGAATAAAAGTATGTAGAGCCTGTAGTTGCAAATTTCAACCAACATACGTACGTACCTCAGTACCTATTGTAATAATTGATCGTAGTGGCTGATTGGTCGCTTAGCGGTTACCAACCGCCCCATCAGTGGCATGAACGCCATCGTCGCCATGCCGGAAGCGGATATAAATGCGCAGTATTACATTAACAATTCTACAACCGCATCATAATGCAGTACAATACAGTACAAGCAACTGGACGAGGTTCTTGTTCCAAGTGAAATCGTTCTGTGAGCCAGACTCAGGCAGTATGCAAGGCGGCCAATCTTTCAGATTTTGCTTGAGTGATACCATTACCAAAGTAAGAAAATACGTCGCTGCTAGTTTAATAATGCTCTTCTTTACACCTTCAAAGAATTACCACACATTCAATGCGTGCTGCTTGCCCGTACGAATCATAGCAATTTTCTAGCGAATTTCATGACTGATTTGCTGGTCTAGGAGAAAGTTTCGGGCGGACGGTATTCGATTCGCACCACTACACACAGTGTTCGGAATTTTTGCCAAACATTGTCAACCATGCCTAGCGGAATGCATCTCGCTACCGGCGTGGACGTTCTGGGAGATGACGGGAAGATGCGGTACGGACGCGTGGTGGACGTGGCGGACAGCGGGCTCTTCGTCGACATGCTCTGTCCCAACCGCCGCCGTGAGCATATTCCATTCGGCAGCGTCTTCTGGCCTAACAAATTGCAGCAATACGAGCTCGTTCGGGCGTGTACTGCGCAGAGTACTCCCGTTCCCGTGGAAGTTCTGGTGCCGGAGACTTCGTTCGGCCCCTGGATCTGGCTCGCTGGCGAAGCCGTCAGTTACCTGCGGAAAAAGCTGTGCGTGGCGTGCGATGGGATCGACGTACACTGGCAACGCAAGGACAGCGGAATGCCGTGTACAGAGTTTGTTCCCATGGAACGCCTCCGTTGGCCAGTGGAGGAAGCGCTCACAATGCGCCGAATGGCTTGCCGTCGGACTGCGTCAGGCAGCGGGGTGGATTCGCCAACTAACGATGCTGATCCTAACGATCTCATCGGCCCACAGACCTTCGTCAAGCATACAGTGCAGCTGGATGACGAATTTCGCTTGTTCTGCAGCGAGGAAGCAGAGATGCTCATCAAGCGATTAAACGAATACAACTGGTATCCTCTTCACTGCGCAGTGACCGTGGTGGAACAGGTGGACGGCCGTCTCGGCTACATTTACCAGAGTTGTAATGCGCAAGGAAGCTCCTGGTGGGCAGAGCAGTTGTTGGTATGAAAGGAAAATTCGAACCTAAGAATAGTTTTTTGTAAACAGTCTTTGGCACGCGTATTCGCATTTTTAGGCTGTTCTCCGTTTCCAGAAGGAGCTGGTCAGCATGTTCAAAGTTCCCGATGATGTCCCACCAACAAACGCCGGTATAGCGCTGTCGGTGGAATTGTGGCTGGAAGTGTTTTCGCACTTGGAGACGGTGGCCCAGATGGATTTGCGCGCGGTATGCACGGCATGGAACACGATGATGGAAACGCCCGTGCTTCGTAGCTGCATTCTGATCGGGGACGGTTCGGTTTTCAAGGAGCGATTCGCGGATTTTTTCTGGGTGGCAAGGGTCTACAAACGCTTGCAGTGTGGCACACGGCACATTGTAATTGACGGTAAAAACTGGCACGTCCGCGTGTGTGACCTGATGCAGCTGGGCGACCTGATCCACTATGTGGCGCAAAAGCGTGCCGGAATCCGCCTGCGCAGTATATTGCTTAGCCGTTGCGAACCAAGCCTGCATATTAGCTGGGGTGTCGATCCTACGCACACAGACGAGTGTGTACTGTGCCAGCCGGATCCTGCCAAAAACATACGGGATGAAACGTATAGCTACTATCCTTTAGAGGAGTTTTTTGCGTTATGCAGCAGTCTTCTTTGCGATGCCGTCCATTTGGCGAACTGCATTGTGCGCGTGCTCTACGCTCCTCAGCTAGAACCGGGATGCAGGCGACATTGGGGATTTCCTATTGCGATGGAGATTCCCGCAGCGCGACTCTCGCAAGGCCGGGATATTCGCTGCGCTTTGTGGGGTGCACTGGACGCGGCGCTACCGGCACGGACGGAGGAAGAGCTGCGCAGACTCTGTGACGGACTCAAGTGGATCGGGGAATGGGAAATGTACGGAAAATATATCTGCAAGGTGAGATTCCCTCATAGGAAGTTCTCCCGCTTTCGATTAATGTCTGTAAGTCGTTATTGTGTTTGCAGACTCTGTGCGCGACGCAGTCGGCCGATCCACGGTCGTCGGCGCAGTTTCGTGGGAAGCGTTGGTGCGTGGACGGCCTGGAAGGTTTGCAGCTCGAGAAGCTGTCGCGAATCACACTGTCTTTCCTGGTTGAACTATATGCCGAAGTGAGCGGTCAAGATGATATTGTCCGAGCAGTTTTAGCCCATTAGTCGTCGTTTGCACGGCGTACCTACTTTTATTTGGCAGGGTTTTGATAATGAGATGAAATATGCTTCAGTACTAATTTGCAACGTCCATCATGATTGATTGTGTTTGTATGTGTCTTGAATCGAAGACAGTTTTGCGTATGAACTACGCGTATGTTTTGTTTTTGCGATATATGACGTTGTGGAATTTTTGATTAACGAATGATAATCTAAGAGCGGATAATTGGCTTTCAGTAAAGTATATTTTTGTTGTTTTTATTTGCAAAGGTCACCGGCATAACAAAAGAAAGCCTTCGCCTGTCGCACTAATAAAACTGATTCAAATTTAATCTTTGTAAAACAACCCAAATCGTTGAAGATATCCCGTTTATTCGGCCTCACGCTCGTTCCAAAAGTGCTGAGCACAACGGCCGCATTACCCCTAACCACAGCAAGGCTTAAACGCTGTCTCAAAAAGGCGGTAAAGCGAGGCTCCACATCGCGTATCTTTCTGTCCACGAAACGAACGATCTCCGCAAAAGCTTTTTAAAAGTTCCAAAAGTCTCTGCGGCCAGCAGGTAAAATAAATCTCTCATCTGCTCAAGGAATGAGTACTTCCCGCGTTTGCTGTTTTCTGCCAGTTGGGCCATGTTGTTCCGACTGGGCCACTGCCACTTGCTCTGGTTGGCTGAACAGCATGTCGGTTTCGTCTGTTGGTCTGCTACTCCCAAATCCCTAACCGCACTGTAAGTCGCTTATGCTCATCCATTCGACAACAGTATTTGCTACTGGAAACAACAAAACGTTTTTAAAAAATGCAAGACTCTTTCACTGAGAAAAGTGACTTGCAATTTGAAGTCATGGAAAAATTTATTTCGTCCCAGTTTGAAATAACTTAAAATTTCGTGGCACCTTTTTCCGTACAGAATATTTTTGAGCTGGTTCAACGGTTTTATCGGTAGAAGGACATATACAGTATATTCAAGCCATAAAAACGTTGTTGACATGGTGTATGCACTAGATGGGTCATTCAGTCAATAAGCTTACTACGCATCCCGGACGAAAACAAATATCGACTGCTGAAATTACTCCCAACCTTTCACAATTTTTAAATTACCAGTTACCCATGATTGTTCAATACGGTTATCTGTTTGCAGTATTTTACAGAAAACTAATACTAGCTAGACTCGAAAGGCACTTTAAATGCGCTCTGTACGATACAGAGCCGGAAGTTCTGTAATTTTTCGATCACACCCCCCTACCTCTGATTGGACGGCCGAGTTAAAGTGTTCTGTATCTAAAAGGAACTCTCCTGGCTCCGTTACGATACAGAACTCGCATTTCTTGCTACGTCAAAGTTATTTTTGATGTGGGTGCACAGTCCGCTGTACGTCTAAGTCCTATTTTTAATTTTCAAGTTTTGAGGGTGTAATTAACGGGAGTTTAATTGTTTCTATCGAATCAACATTCCAGTTCTGCTTTGTTCACTGATTTTAGCTGCCTCCGACTGTGCATGTTTGAATTTGTATCGTGGCAACAAGCAGCTTCGCCATAGCCGTCAGCGCGAGGAACACCTCAGCGTACTTTACATGCAATGGCCTTCCGCTTTTTCACCAGTCGTTTGATTTCTTAACTTAACAAAACTTCAGATCGCCAGAAAAACAGAAAGGAAACTGCCACAAAATTGTTGTGAAAATGAATAAATCGTTGACCAATTCAACTACGGTAACTGGGCGCTTTTGGAAACCGTGGTCTCGTTGCTCTGTAACGCTCTATAAGATTCAGCGCTGTACCATTGGTAGATTCACTTTTACAGAACTCCCGGCTCTGTATCTTACAAAACACATTTAAAGTCCGTTTCGAGTAGTACTACTGTCGATTACGTCTTTCTTTAATTAGGCAAGGCCAGTAAGATCAGATAAAAATTTTCAAACGCACATAAAACAGTGTAAGATGCTTCCATCAGATTATTAAACCAAGGCCAACCCGGTCCTGCTCAAGTCCTTCGCTTTCTCGACGCAGGAAGGTGAACCCATCACCCACGAATCGGGATTAGCCACTCCATTGTTTTCAAAAACATTTTATTTCGGAAAAAAATATTTCAAGCAGTCAGTATTACGGTCCTGCGCAGGTTGCCCATAGTCTCGACTACCGTGATACTGGCATTTCGCCGTCTCTAGCAAAAAGTGCTGCGTGATGCGGGACACCTTCCCCAACTGCAGATCTGCCAGTCCATCCATGCACCACTTCTTCCCGCGATAGTGGGATGTCGGTCGCGGATCAGCTGTCTGTACGGCACACAACATCTGCAACAAACGTTCAACAACTTCCACATAATACGAATTTAAAGAAAGATTCCACAACAACAACACGGTTCTAACAAAATCAACAACAACAACACGGAACAACACCGTTTTACATCCGGTTGATTATTGATTACGATGGATTTCCTTGTGAATCATGTTCAAATCGGCGCAGGAGCTTCCATTGCTGGTCATTAAAGCAAGCCGTTGGGTCAAAAAGTGGGTTTCATCATCGGTTAACGCCGGCAGCGTCGCCTCCAGAACATCCCACATCGCGCAGCCCAAATCCCGCGTCCTCATTTGCCCGACAGGAATATTGATCAGCAGTCTAGGCGCACTCTTGGTCTCATCATCACCGAAATACTTCAGTTCGATTTTACAGTCAACCAAGTTGATCCAGTCACACGGACAAGCACGCCCAGCTGCCACGAAATCACCGAGGCGAATTAGAGAGCCGTTGTTTTGACCTCTTTAGAACGCTGTTCCTCCGGCAGGTGCCACACGCACTCGGTAGAGTAGTACTGTTCTATGGCCGCTCCCATCATGAGCCGGAGTCTTGCGCCAATCAAATAAATAGCAGTTAAATGTATGTCGGTCCTGCACGTCGCAATAAATTCGATCATGCGAAAAATTTCCCGACATTCACCGGAATCCAGCATCCTTCCCCGGGTAGCCACAATAATGCGCTTAGTGGTCGAGCGAAGGCATTTGAAGATGGGAGAGATCAGCGTATAGGCCAATCCACCACGTTTCTCCCAGGAAGCGCGTCCGCAGATTTTCACAAGAATGTTATTAATCAGCTGCGGTGACTGTAAGACGGCGTCCCAAGCGGCACACACAGCACGCAATTCCGTCTGCTTCTGAGTGTCTAAGCAAGAAAACACTTCCAGGCATAGTTCAACGGGTAGAACGCTGACATCACCTAGGACCTGGATAGGGTGGGGCACCGCGGCAGCAATGATCCACGGGAGATCGGTGGTGAGTTCCCCTTCAAACCGTTCCCAAGCCGCCTGTGCAGAACGTCCAAAGACTGGTGAACGTTTGATTTGTCAAATCCGAGAGGCAGATGAAACGTGTACTAATGAAATTCTTACCAAGAAGCGCGATTCCCTCGCTTTCTTAAACTGCCGAAGAATGTATGACAGGTGGCCATTAGCAACTTCCACGCAAACAGGATGCAGTTCATCCTTTTTCCAGTTACCTATTTCATCATTCACAAGTTGTACTAATTTTTCACCCGACAATGAACAGTAATCCTGAGGCAACGGCACACATCGCTTCGCAAACTTCCATTCGTCTAAGCTTCGGGGCCCTCGATAACATGGGCGATGGCTCGCGAGTCCTGAAATATTGGAGAACGCAAATGGATGTCATATTATTACCCTTTCAGGCTTTCAGCTCATTTTCTCTTTAACGATATTTGATATCTGACAGGACTAACTATATGGTTCTGATTAAGCTTCACCTGTTCCCTGGGACAAATATGCAGCTGGAACTGATTGCCCGACAGTGGCCCACCAGTTGAGTGGCGTTCTGTAGCGAATCCGGTTCAGCGGGAAAATGTCCATGTAGCTGCGTCCGTTTTTCCACCACTGCACCACGGCCACATCGTACAATAATGGAATATCTATGTGAAACCGGTCAGGACGTCGGATGTCGCCATCCGGAGAAACGGCGTCTTGTTTCAAATTAAGTACTAGTAATTCCGCCGGCCACCATGTCCATGCTCCGGATGTGGTCTCTCGCATCAGCACGTCGACGGCGATGCTAAAATTCCCATGGTGGAACGCATGAGCCACGTGGCACTCATCTAGTGTATCGTCAGCAAATGGGTCCGACAAGAAAATTCGGTTGAACGGCGTTAACTCGCGTCGTCGATGGTTACACAGAAAGTCGACAAGGAGGCCAGTGTCCGTAACGTCCACGACGCGTCCGTAACGCAGCAATCCATCATCACCCAGAACATCGACACTGTTCCAGCGTAAAACTGCGTCCGGCATGGCTGACGTTGGCCACAATCGACGAAGGGTTTGCCGCTAGAATGCTTGGTTGATGCTCTCTAACGCGTCTGCCAAAAAAAGATGCAAACGTCGGTTAGAGGACATCTGAATGAAAAACACAAATATCCAGATGATACAGGCATTACAGGGCGTCGCATTTCTTACCTGATTTCTATAAAGTCGGAAGTTCTTGGGTCCCCTAACCTACAGCAAAATATAGGGAGAATGGCGCAGTAATTCAGATTTAGAAACTACGGCAAGCATCAGCACGATAATCAAAACTGATGTCTCTTCTCTTGGGAGTGAGTTGGGACTGATTAACATAATGGACAAGATTGACACTAAGTACTCCAACCGACTCCTGTAGAAATACTGATAGTACTTCTGTTAAGCCAGAATACAACTTGCTGTACGTTACGTAACGTAAGGCATGCTTTATACCCTGAGAATGCTTTGTAGAACGTACGTACGGGATGTGCCGTACGTCTGGTCTGTTTTATGTATTCTACTACTACTTCGAAGTAGTCGTTGTTTCTATCTCTCGCTAAACCTGCAGTTAGTGTGGACGGATTAACTGCCAAAGTAAAAAAAGAAAAACAGCGAAAGATAATAAATGAGCAACACGTCGTATCAACAGCACATCACGTACGCACATCGTACATTAATATCCCCAGGGTTAAAATGCATAGCACTAGCGCTTCACTACGTATCGTAGAGTCGTACAGTACGTTGTATTCTGGCAGATTATTAATTTTCCGTAAAAGTCGGTGGAACAACTTCATCTTCGATTCTTCGTTATGCACCACGTTCAGCCTTTTCCATCATTGGTTAGTCAGTCGCAGAAGAGGGATCATGACTACAAGTCTAAAACGTTCTCATGCTTGCCGTGGTTCCTTATTTGAATCACTGCACGATTTTCTATTTTGCTTAGGCCAACCAAGAACTTTGTGACGTTACAAAAATCCGGTAAGAAATGCGACGCCCTCTAAGGTCTGTATCATCTGGACAATTGCTTTTTATCTCGACGTAATCTGATTGAGGTTTACACCGTTTGATGGCAGTAACGTGACAGCATTAACCAAGCATTCCACTATTCCAGTTCCAGACCTTCGTTGTCCGTAGTCGACTTCAGCCATGTCGGACGCAGTTTCCCGCTGGAACAGTGTTGATGTTTTGGGAGACGACGGCATGCTTCGCTACGGGCGTGTAGTGGACGTCGCCGATACGGGGCTCTTCTTCGATTTCTTATGTCCCAAGCGACGACACGAATTAATTCCATTCAATCGACTTTTTCTGTCTGATCAACTTGCTGCCGGTCCACTAAATGTGTACGGTGTGGCTCATGTTTTTGAATTTCGCGATTTCTGCTCTGCTGTCGAAGTACTGCTACCAGGCATCCCTGCCGGACCATGGACGTGGTTTCCGGCCGAACTGCTCAGTTTGAAGCAGTTCGTTCACGAGACGGACAACATGGTGTCACATATTGACTTCCTCCGCACTGATAGTCCACTGTTACAACACGTAGCCGTACTGCGATGGTGGGAGAGCGGACGCTGCTGCACGGACATTTTTCCGCTGAATCGGATCCGCTACAGAACACCGAACAGGTGGTGGGAGACCATCGGTCGGTCGACTCCAACAGTATACTCGTTCCCTGGTTCAGGTGAGAAGCTGTTTAAGCAGGCTGTATGCCAGCCTGTCCCGTAATTTTTTACGTAATGGCATTGTTGAAAGCGCCTTTTGTAAAGCGAAGCTTGCGCTATAAACGATTGCTACTGTACTACGTCTACCGCAATGGCAATTTTGTCCAGTCAATATTTATGGTAATAGTTAGCATCAAAAGAGAAAAAAATAAACGTTTTATAATTTACATTGATAGTTTATACTCTTGCTCGAAGTGTACTGTTTGGCCTGCATCAGCCACGCCAATGCAGCAAGCGTGCATAATGTGGCTTCGCGCGCCGTAGTATATAGTTTGGCGTAACTCTTGAACTGGTATTTGTCGGTGTGTCAATGTGTTAGATATTACGGGACAAGCTTGTACGTGAGCCTTGTAACTTGTTAGGCATTTAGTATCGTGAATCAGACAGTGTGCCCCGGAATCGTTACCGTAACCCCACATTTCAGGGCCCAACTTTTCTCGCGGACCTCGAAGCGTGGATGAGTGGACGTATACGAAGAAATGCGTGGCGTTGCCGAAAGATGGCAGTTCAGTGTCGGCTGAAGAACTCGTTAAAAGCTTGAACGGAGGTTTGGGAAAGTGGGTAAAGGACAGGGAACTGCAAATAGCGTTTCTGGAGGCTGCTGATGGATGCTTGTGGTACATTCGTCGGCAATATACGAAAACCGCAGACTCGCGCTTCTGGGTTAGACAATAAATAAGCAGTGAAGCATGTTGCTTTTGAATTTAAAAACTTTTAATTTACCCTATGCACCTATGGACAGGGGGCCGGTGAGCAGTTTGAAAAAGAGCTCATTGGTCGTCTTTCGCGGATGGTTGCGGCGATTGGGGAGTCCGGCCCTAACCAGATCCTGGGTGATGTCAGCGTCCTACCCGTAGAGCTATTACTGGATGTGTTTTCTTGCTTGGATACTCAGAAGCACACACAATTGGGCGGCGTGTGTGCCGCCTGGAACTCCATCTTGCAATCACCGCAGCTCACCCATAGCATTGCTGTGAAAATCCACGGACGCGATTCTTATGAGACATATTCCGGGTTTGTGTATTCGGTGATCTCTCCCATCTTCAAATGTCTTCGCTCGACCACCAAGCGCATTATTGTGGCGACCCAGGAAGGACAGTTAACTGCCGGTGGCTATCGTGAGATTTTCGACCTGGTCGACTTTGTTGCGCGGTGCACTACCGACGTTCATTTGCGAGCCATCTATTTGGTTGGCGCACGGTTCCGGCTTATGATGGGAGCGACCGTAGAAACGTGCCGCTACACCGAGTGCGTGTGGCATCTGTCGGAGGAGCAGCGATTGAAAGAGCTGAGAAAGAGACCCAACGGATCGCAGATTCGTCTCTGTGATTTCGTAGCTATGCGTACTGGTCCGTATGATTGGATCAACTTGGTCGGTTGTGAAGTTGAACTGAAGTATTTCGGCGATGATATAATGGGGATTGCGCCCATCGTGCTGGTTAATGTTCCTGTCGGGCGACTGAGGACGCTCGATTTGGGCTGCGCGATGTGGGATGTTCTGGAGGCGGCGCTGCCGGCGTTAAGCGGTGAAGAGACCCACATGTTGGCTAAATGGCTGGCTTTACTGGCAAGCAATAGGAGCCCCAGTACTGATCTGAAGCAGATCCACAAGGTAAAGGCGTAAATTACTGATTAATCGAATAAAAAATAATGGTGTTGTTCCATGGAATCTCATTAAAATTCTTCTTTTGATTAAATTGATGAACGTTTTTGCAGATGTTGTGCGCGGTGCAGACGGCTGATCCGCGACCGACATCACACTATCGAGGGAAGAAGTGGTGCATGGATGGGCTGGGAGATTCGCAGTTGGGGATGGTGTCCCGCATCGCGCAGCACTTCTTGCTGGAGTTTGCGAAATGCCACTGCCAGCTTATTCCAGATGATGGGCGACTTGCACAGGATCGCAATTTTGACTGCGTGAAATACTTTTGCCGCAAGAAGATGTGATGCACTCTTTAGAAATACGTGGGCGTAATCCTGGGTGATGGACGTGTGTAACCGTCCAAAACGTCCGGACGTCTGAGACGCCCGGCGGACCTTTTGGCGCCTAAACCGTCCAAAGCGTCCGGGGGCCGCCAAAACGTCCGCCGTAAATTTTGCCCGTCTCATTTTTTTTGTTTTTTCGTAGGTTTATAGCCGGACGTTTTGGCCTGACCGGTAATTCGTAGCCGGACGTTTCAGCCTGTCAACGGTCAGACAGAAACGTCCGGCTACGAATTACCGGTCAGGCAGAAACGTCCGGCTACAAACCTACGACGAAAAAACAAAAAAAACGAGGCGGGCAAAATTTACGGCGGACGTTTTGGCGGCCCCCGGACGTTTTGGACGGTTTAGGCGCCAAAAGGTCCGCCGGACGTCTCAGACGTCCGGACGTTTTGGACGGTTACAGACGTGTTTTAGAATGTTTATTCTCTCGCGTTGAGTGCTTCAAAGTTTCGAACTGTTCTCTTGCTTCCTTGATGCAATAATTTGATAATAATGTCGTGCAATGGTGTTTCATGCTAAAACGTGCATTGGCGAGAAGAATTCTGGAAAACAGAAATGAATAGAAATGAACATCGGCGCATAGAACCAGATTTGTGGCTATTCAATCAACCGACTGGATTTATTGAACAGATGAGCGGAAGGTGGCAGGATGGCACCGTTCCGTTCGATCAGGTTGCTACTTAAGCCGCACTAGATCAACGGAAAAGCTGTAAAGCTCTTGATATGATTATGTGTTATACAGCGCCGTGCTGCGCTGTACAACCACTAAGTGGGCGGTAAGGAACATGTAGCACAATACTCATACGCCACATTAATAACAATTAAACATGTTAAATTGGAATTTGGACACCAACAATAATCCCATTTCCCATGATGGTTCGGTACGAGTACGATTATCAAGATAAAACCGACACTGTAAATCCGGTTGTTCATCAAGGCACAAAAAGGTCAGCCGAAAATTCAGAAGCTCTCAAAGCATGAAACAACATTCTAAGACATTCTCATCGAATTGGTAAACCAAGACAACACAAGAACACCTTAAACCTGCGATGTTCTCCATGCATGACAAACTAAAACATTCCCATCACTCAAGGATTACCCTCTTCATTTATTAAAGAGAACGGCAAAAGTATTTAACACAGTCAGCATTGCGATCCTGTGCAAGATCCCCATCATCCCGAATACACCGACACTGGCATCTTGCCATCTCCATTAAAAGGGCTGCGTGATGCGGGACACCTTCCCCATCTGCAGATGTAAGTTGTTGATCGTCAGCGGTGTACCCTTTGCATAAGAGCCCTTTCTCTTTTAATAATATTGCTTTAATTAGGAAAATGACACTATCGTCGATCGCTCCCGATTCAGTCTGGTTGGAGCCGGTTTGACGATATCATTAGATCGGTTAAACACTGGCTTCATTCAATTCTCGAAAATCAAACGAAATTCTAAAAAATTCTCCACCACCATAGTGTAGAAAAAGCTCCAGTTTTCCCATCAAAAACTGCGGAAATACGCGACGACATCAGGCCAATCAGCGATCTGCAGACCACGTAAAGCACGATGGACACAGCCTGGCCAGAACCGACACTGCAATCGCGCCATTTGCATCAGAAAGTGCAGCGTGATTCGGGACACTTTCTCCAGCTCCAAATCCTGCAGTCCATCCACGCACCAATGCTTTCCGCGACAATACACGGTCTCCCGCGGATCAGCGGTCTGCACAGTACACAACATCTGCAACAAGAATCTCAATTATTTTGTTCACCCGAAGATTTGAGAGACCTTTTCGTTTCACCTGGCGGTTTGAATTTGCGCCCCGTTGCAAGAAATCATCAGCGTTCCCGTGGACGGCCAGCACAGTTAGATATCGTCCCAGCATCTGAAACTGCTCGTCAGTCACCGCCGGCAGTGCATCCTCCAGAACATTCCACATCGCGCTACCCACATCATCCGTCGTTGACGCCCGCCCCGCGATAACACTGATCAGCAGCTTGGGCCGTGAAAATTCATAGTTACTGATTGGACTTCGGTACTCCAGCTGCACTACACACTTGACCAAGGAGATGACATCACACGGACTGCCGCGCAAAGTTCCCACGAAATCGATCAAGCGAAAGTGGCGCTCCGTGAATTTGTACTTGTCAGAGGACAGGTTTTCCGGCAGATGTGAATAGCATTCGGCGTAGTGTACGTTGTCCTTCCCTGATCCCATCAGCAGTTCGAAACGTCCGCCCACCAAATGGATGGCGGTCAGATGAATGCCGGCGTTATGGCGCGCAACAAAACCGATCATGGCGAAAATTGTACAGTAATCACGTTCGTGCAGGATCCGTCCCCGGGATGCCACAATGATCCGCCTGGTCGTGGAACGAAGGCATTTAAAAATAGGAGACGTCAGCAGGTAGACGCGCATGGAATGGCCACATCCCTCCAACAGATTTCGTCCATAGCTCTTCACAATTATAGTACTGGTCAGCTGCGGCGATTGCAAGAGGGCGTCCCACTTAGCACACACGGCGCGCAATTCGGTTTGCTTCAGGGTTTCCAGTACCGAAAACGCGTTCAGCAACAAATCCAGTGATAGTGCGCCGATGTCACCCTCGATGTTTCCATCCGTCGTTGCCATTATCAGTGGAAGACGCTGAATCAGTTCTATTCCGAACCATTCACAAGATTTCTGTAAATATCAAAGGTTTTTTAGCGGCCTTCGCGAAGTATATTAGTGGTCTCCGCACTGCTCTTACCGCGAAAGACACGCCATCCTTTTCCTTGTTCCGTCGAACAATGTACCACAAATGTCCGTTGGCGATCTCAACGCAAGCCGCTATCCTCTCGTGCTCTAGTAGCACCCATTTATCGCTTTGCACGCGTTTAAGTACATCTTCGACGGAGAGACGGCCGTTAGTTTCCGGCAACTGCACGCTCCACATTTGATAATCCTCTTCGCCCACCATCACAGGCTGCTTATCGCGAACGTCAGATCCCATAGAATCGGACAGATACGCAGCTGGAATCGGCCGACCGATTTTCGTCCACCATTGCATCCCCGTTCGGGAACGAGTCCGATTCCGTGGGAAAATATCTACGCACCAGCGTCCGTTGTTCCACCATTTAGCGACGGCCACGTCATCCTGGGAGTTTGGAATACCGTCCGTCAAGTTGAGAACTTCGGCCGGTAACCACATCCATGATCCGGACGCAGTCTCCCGTACCAGTAGCTCCACAGGTTTGGTCAGACCGCGAAGTTTGGAAAAACCGCAAGGTCCGTGACCGTGAGTTATAAGAGAATCGATAAGCGCAGCAACTGATGTATCACGTAAGAAAACCTGACTGAATGGCGTGAACTCGCGTCGTCGTTGGGGACAGAGGAAGTCGATGAAGAGCCCGGTCTTGGCCACGTCCACGACGCGCCCGTAGCGCAGCAGGCTGTCGTCTCCCAGAACATCCACACTGTTGCTGAAGCATACTGCGTCCACCATGGCTGACACTGGAGTGCTCCGTTTGCTGGTGATGGTTCTAAGCAGCTACAGTACTGTAATTTTAAAGTGTGAAATAACTTTTTTTACCACCACTGCTGTCTATCTCAATTAGCGCAAATGACTTTACGGGAGTTCTAGATTGTCCGTTCTCGGATAACGTAAGCGGTTCCGTAAGCAGCGAGTGAATTAAACTGGAGCACTGTAGAAACACTTAAAGGTAAGTACAGCAGCAAAGAATACACGACTCGATCTTCGCCTTCGACCGTTCAACGTGTCACCGAATGCCAAAAACTGATTCAGCATATCGAAGCCGTGAATCCAGCGGGCAAAGTTAAAGTAGAATGGTGACCGAATACGATTGGCCGTGTGAGACCGGGATCACTAGCGTTCACGTCAGTGGCGCTACGCCTGTGGCGCTACGCCTTAGGATTACGTGTCTGTGTTGTGTCTCTTCTGATTGGCTTGAGTTGTGTTAGTGGGCGCGGCATAGCACGTGCTGCACAGTGTTACACACTGTTGAATGGGCTCCACGCTTTACGATCGAGCTGCGCCGATCATTATTGATTTTCTGTTGTCGGAATTTCCAATTAAAAGTCAGCTATTAGCGGTGCGACGTTTCGTGATTACGCGTAGTTCGCTATACTAATCGCATAGCTCACTCCACGGGATCTATTCCGTTTAGGTCTCCGTATCTGGATCACAGTTGGATCTAGCATTAGATGGTAGCAGAGCCGACAGCGGTTCTCTGATTTGATTTGTGTCAGGCAAAGTTGGCCTGTTATTTGACGTGAAACCCGACCAGTAAGGCACAGGTCTATCCGACAGCAAAGCGCAACACCACAAGCGGTGCAAGTTCCTCATCGGACGGGATTACCAGCCTTGGTTTCGGTGCAGTGTCTTCAGCGAAGACCTGTGCTGTTCCACTGCTGTGAAAGAGTTCAAGAGTTCAGTCGGCGGTGTTCTCGGTGCGAGTCTTCAGCGAAGACCTGCACTGGTGTCACCGTTACTCGGCAAGGATTCAGCGAATCCTAAGCCGTGGGCCACAGGAGGCGAAGCGCTGAAAGGGGCGCACGGAAAAGACAGATCAGACTCCTCCAAACTGGAGTAGAGCACCACTACCGTTGCTACGGCAGTCAGCCGGCACAGTAACCGACCAAAAGCGTGCGGCACAACCGTTACGGTAAAACCGGCGGCAGCGCGGGAACGGACAGTGGAAGAAGAATCTGGATCATCTGGATCGATTCTCGTGGAACGGACGAGGAAACAGGTAGAAAACCCGTTATTAATTACGGGATTGGTTAGATGGTAAAATTCTCATTTTTAATTGGTCCGTACTGAGCTGAGCGTAGAAGTAGGCGGAGTTTTGCACGCGGCGCGCATGTCTGGCCGTTGACCGTGACGTCAGGCAGATAAAAATTTTTAACGGAATAACGTGATTGGTCAGTTATCTGAGCTGTGATTGGCCGAAATTTGAACTGAATATTTTGAGCTAGCGGACCAATCAGAAAGAAGTAAACAACCCGAATGGGGATTTTCCGCTGAACTCTAGCTGTAATGGGAAATTTGATTTGAGATAAGATAATTGAGACGAAAAGTGACCTTTTGAGTGGAGACAAAGGAAAAGTGACCTTTGATCGAATTGAGCTTAAAAGTGACCTTTAACTGGAATTGAGCGGAAAGTGACCTTTTAACAGAAATTGAACTGGAAAGTGACCCTTTGAGTTGAGTTGAGTCGGAAAGTGACCTTTGAGACCAGAAGTTGACTTTTGACTTTGAAAAGTGACCTTTACCAAAAAGCTCGAATTGATCAAATTGACCTAATTTTAGTGACCTTTATGATCTGAAAGTGATCAACGGTGACCTTTAACGGAGTTGGAATTGAGTTGATTAATAGTACAGCGATATCAGTAGCTGTAGGATTTCATTCGCTAACGTATTCTGAGCTGTAAAAGCGGTTTCGAAGTTTTGTCCGAAAGTGACCTTTTAGGGCAAATCTCTCGAACTTTTTACCGAAAAAGTGACCTTTACAAAGGACTTAGTCGAAATTTTTCAGTCGAAAAGTGACCTTTAATAAGGACTTAGAAAAATTTCGGAGGTTCAGAGTGACCTTTAGGATTATTGAATAAACCATACAATAACGTGTGTGTGAGAACAATTGACAGGAGCGTCCAAGTTATCCGATCAACATGGACAGAGAACAAGAGGAACCGACATCTAACAGCAGTCAGGGAAGCAAAAGCTCCCGTAGCTCACAGCAAAGCGCACCAAATCCATACAAAAAGGATCTGTACCCGTACTCACGTCCAGTTGGACATGAGCGGAACACTCGAGCGCCCAAGGCATTCGAGAAGAAGGATTCACGAGGCTCTGATAGCACTTATCAGAAGGCGCTCGAGGCGGTCGCCAATCAGGAAAGTTCAAGCGACGACCAGAAGCACACTCCCGCGTCTACGGCGGGAAGCGATCCGATGAACCAGAAAAAGGTCACCGGGGAGGAAATACCCACAGGGAAAGGAGTGGAACTAGTTGGAGCATCACAGTCGGATGCTACCACTATCGGAACTACTGAACAGGATAAAAATGTAAACCTGGTTCAGTCGGAAGCTGGCAGGACAAAGGTCACAGAAATGGAATTGGCTGAACTGGGATTGGATGACCTTTCACTGCACGATAAGACTGTCGGTGATGATTTTTGGGCAACTCCGATGGTCTCAGACGAATCGAACGAGTCATACTTCACGGATGATGAAGCGACAATGAATATGTCCTTCCAGACCGCGATGAAAGAAGCTGACCGTGCTGAAGGGATGACACCGTTTAAGGACATACCCGAGCACCTTATTGAAAGGACACAAACTGGAAAGGTCATCAATGTTAGACCGCCATCACCGAACAGCCCCACGTCAACTCTCAAGAGACGCGTGAAGGAGTTGGAAGAAGAACTCGAAGCCAAGGAAGGCCTAGTGACGAAGAAGAAACAGGAATATCAAAATCGGATAGGATCTCTGGATGCTCGTATTTATGAGCTGGAACAACAACAGGTGGATTTGGAAAGTGCAGCGGACGAATGGAAGATCAAATACGAGCGTCAAAAAGAACTCGCTGAAGAGTACTTGAAAATGGTGGATGACAGAGAAATGGAAGGTCATCTTGCAGTCAGTGACCTCAACGAGAGCATGTCAGAGGAATCAGCCGAAAGGTCACGGCACTTAGCGGAATTGAAGGACGAATGTGACTCACTTAAACTTAAGGTCACCGAAGCGGAAGCCAAGCGAGACGAATACGCGGCCAAACTCGTCGACGTGACCCAACGATTGCTGACAAACACCAACGAAGTGTTTAAGTTGAGAAATGAATTGAAGTTACGGGACGAGAACATTGGAACCCTTCAGAAAGAATCACAAGATCATCAGAAGAGAGCCGATGACGCTGTCAAAGTGGCTAAGGACCTGAGGGAGCTCACAGCCACTGAAGGTGTGAGGCTGAAGAATGAAATTAAGCAGGTGATGGAAGAGAACAAGTCGTTGAAAGAAGATGTTCGAAAGGTCACCGAAGAGAATACCGAGTTGAAAAAGACTGCTAAGACAATTGCCGAGCAAGGCATGAAGTGGGAACATGAGACACACCTTTTGGACGAAAAGGTCACAGTGCTCGAGTTTTGAAGGATAAAGAGTGGCAACAAACGGTCCATCAGAAGACACAGGAGATTATCAGACTGAATACGGAGCTGATTGATATGACACAAACGGCGATGACAAGAGAAGATGAGGTCACCGTGACGAAAAATCAGCTGAAAGCAGCAGCCGAAGAATACATGACGTTGGAAAGGGATGTGACCCAGTTGGCGGGACACATCAGGAAAGTGGAAAATGATACTGAAAAGGTCATTCAAGACAAAACGCTTCAACTGCATCAGCAGATGTCGAAGGTCAACCAAGAGAATCAGAACCTGAAGAATGAGAAAGAACAATTCGATTTAAGGATTAAGCGCCTTGAAGATGAGAATAAAGCTCTTCAAATGTCCAACAAACACAAAGATGAACAGCTCCTACAACACGGAGTTAGAACATCAACGGTGGAATCGCCCCCGCCCAGTTACAGCAAGGCGCATGAAACGGGCACGGGTAAAGCTTCCACTTCGATATGCCGCTACGAACTGGTACTGGCAGAGGAAGTGTCAAAAACGAAAAGGACGGGGAAAAGGCTAAAGATGACAAAGAACCACCATCGGAAAGTTACCCGCATATGAGTCGAGGTGACCCTTCACAATTTCCCCCGCACATGGAAACAAATGTGTTCATCGATGAAGGGCGACGGGACAGACCACCCAGCCGGCAGGAGCGTCCTAGGAAATCCCGGTATGGAAAGGCGAAACGAAATCAAAGTGATGATGGAAGTAGCGAAGAAGACGATGACCAGAGAGCAGAAAATACAGCGGTGCAATTGACAAAAGCACTTAACTCGATGGCCAGGAAAACACCACTCATGACCTTTGACGGCAGTCGTGACACAGTGAGTGGGTGGACACGATTAGTGAAAGAAACACAAAGGACTTACCAGCTCACGGACGATCAGATCATGATTGAGATAGCAAGTGCGGTGAAAGGTCCTGCAAAAACATGGTTTGAAGGGGAAAAGGACATCGCAGCCGAAGATGGAATTGAATACTCAATAACAGAGTGGATGGACAAATTCAAAGATGAATATGGTGATCGAGATGAAGAAGTCTTAGGCTTACGTGAGGCCTATGCAAGGAAATTTGAACTCGGAAAGGAATCGCTGGACCAGTATTATCAGGCGATGATGCAATTTAAAGCAAAAAGAATCATCACGGAGAAACAAGCAGTCGGATTCTTAATTGAAGGATGTAGAGGAGACAATGAACTCTACAAGGCATTGCGGATACAAAAGTGCAAGACGCCAACGGACGTGAAGGACTTCTTCCGACATTGGGCCACCGGCGAAGAGAAATATAAGGCGCCTAAAGGTCAACGTAATCAGGAATACGTGACCATTCGCCAAGGCAAGTCGAAAATGTACCGCAACAGAGAATGGCAGCTGCGCCAAGTCCAGCAGCCGGTTGAGTACCGTGGAGACTCCGGTCAGAGGGTCACCGAAAAGGTGACCTTTATCGACAGTCAGACGGGACAACCGATAACATATGCAATGGTGGCGGCGATACAGGCAGCAGCTCAGTGAGGTACAGAAGGTCAGAATGGTGCACCACAGAAATGGATGAATACCACAGGAGGGAATCAACAGGTCAGGGAACTTCCATCAGGGTCAACAAGGGAACAGAGATTCACGAACTGAGTTTAAGTTCCAGATGATTGACGGATGGGTGGCGAACAATGTGCAGATGTGCCAGTACTGTATGTATGGCAACCACCAGACCCAGGGATGCAAATTCGCCAATACACCACCGGAACAGAACCCAAACCTGTTTGCCTTCAACGAGTGGCAACGACTGTGGGCTCGGTGGTTGGCGCCAAGCAGTCGCAAATGGATATGACCTGATCACGCAATGGTACCAGGCGAAAGCGAACTTTCAGCAAGGTAACGGAACTATGGAAATGGAAATGGGGGCGGCCAAGGCGGCTATCGCGGCGGTGGCTTTGGCCGCGGCGGCTTCAGAGGAAGGAACAGAGGCTATGGCCGCGGAAATTACAGAGGCGGTGGAAATGGCGGAGGCGGAAACTACCAACAGGGTGGTGGCCAGCCAAACGGAGGTGGCCCGGTGAATGAACAACAAGGAAATGTGCAAGGCGCGCAACAAGGCGGGGCGCCGGTTCAGGGAAACGGGCAAGATCAGTAGGCACCGGTGAGCCTACTGATCGACCCGACCCTAAACCACCGGATAAAAGGGAAAGGTCACCACTGCAGAATGGTACTGCAGTGAATGTGACCACTGCGACGGCTATATGGATGCCGTCAGCGAAAAAGCAAAATGGACCGGCTATATGGATGCCGCAACCACAAGAAACGGCTAGATGGATGCCGCCACAGCAAAGAGAAACGGCTATATGGATGCCGTCATCGCAAAAAGAAAATGGAACGGTTATAAGGATACCGTCACAGAATCAAAGGTCACCGCAGAATGGTACTGCGAGTGGAAATTGTCGTGACGGTAGCGCGACACTGCAAAAAGTGCAGCAAAATGAAAGGTCACCGTATTGCAGCGAGAAAGTGCTAGCTGAACGTCGTGCATTACGTAATGCCAAGATTCAACAAGCGCTGTTAAACCAGAAGAAACCACAAACTGATACCGCAGAAGAAGTGGAAATGCACCACGAATGGTTCCGGAAACAGATAAATGGCAAATCGAAAGACCAAAATTCACCACCGCAGAACGATACTGCGCAAGAGGGAAATGAGCAACACGCGAAATTCCGGAAATACTTGGCAGAAAACGACAAGGCGAATGAGCCAAGGTGCGATTGTTACGGGGAACCAAAGCCAAAGTTTTGGAATTGTTCAGAAGACGAAGAAGAGAAGCGAATAAGGCAAGAATGGATTAAGCAGAATATCACCGTCATTAGTAAAGATGAAAGGTCACCTTCTGTTGGAAAAGTCCACGTTAAAGGTCAAGGAGCGAGTGCGAATGCGAAAGGTCACGGCGACAGCGTCGTGTTAAAAGGTCAAGAAACAGACTTGACACTGCGAACAGCGCAGCAAAAGAATGGCGAATTGGCACAACAGAACTCCGATGACTCACTTGTAGATGCAATAACGCTGCAACAGAAGGAAAAGTGGCAAAAAGTGGCCTACAGACCGAACGGCAATCACGGGATGTGGATACCCGTAACGCCGAAGGCAAAGCAGAAAGCGAAAATGTCACAAGACGACTACTGGGACATGCAACAGTTGCGAACGCAATGTGAAAGAAAGCGACTAGAAGAGTTGGTTACCGGGAAACCAGCGCAAGGGTCACCGAACCCAATCCCAGTATTCAATCCAGAGGAATATAAGAAGACATTCGCTGACTGGAATCATTCACGCAATGCTCCACCACAGGATAAACCGCCGAATTATGGAGAAAAAGTCCCCATACAAAAGCTGACAGGTGGCGGATTTGTCATGAAGCGCAACGAAAGGTCACAGGACTTAGCGCAAAATGAACAAAAAGGACGGTCAAATGAGATAGCGCAAACGCAACAGAGTAGCGCAGTTGAAAGGTCACGGGACTTATCACAAGCACTGCAAAAGGATGCCAATGACAAGTCACCAGCCCGAACAGACGGGATGTCTTCGCAAATTGACCCAACGAAAACGAACAATGAAGTATCTGCAAAAGTGATGCAATGGATGACCGAAAAGGGATATGACATGGTTACATATGAAAGGTCACCAGATGAGAAGAAAGATAGCGAAGAAGACGAACTGAAGCGAGCGGACCAAATAACAAGTGAAGTCATTGAGAAGTTGAGAGATAAACGAAATGAAAATCGCAAAGAGGAACTGATCCATCAAACGATAAATGAAGTGACTAAAGGTCACATGGAGAGCACAAAAGCAAATGAGCAAGTGCAGAACGTGGAAAAGGTCATCGGTGATAAAATGGCTACAGAGAAGCGAACAAATAAAGAAAAGCCGCGAAAATATTACGACGTTCGGACTAATGTTCCACATAGGATTGATAAGCTGAGCGAGATACTGAAAGGTCACAGCACTCCAGCAAAAGGACAAGTGCTTCCCGATATGGACCCGGGACCAGTATCGCTTATCCCTGTGAAATGTAAGATTCACACCTTGAAGATTCAAAACGGAAAATTGCCCAAAAGAATTGAAGCATACACACATGAAGTGAAAGTGGGAGATATAAAGGTCAACGCAATGCTGGACACCGGCGCTGAGACGTCGCTGATCAGCAAACCGTTTTGCGAGAAGAATGGACTTCATATGCTCCCATTGCCACCAGATAGACTGGTGAAAATAAACGGAATTAGCGGAACGTCAGGATTCCTGGTGACGCATTACTGCGTAGCACCAGTGACCTTACGAAAGAAGACAAGCGAACATTCCTTCTACGTCCGACCGAAGTGCGACGACGTACAAGTGCTACTGGGATTCGACTTCTTAGAGAAGAAGTTCGTACTGATGGATAATGAAGGCGAAGAAGAGAAAGAAGATGACCCCAAACCAGTCGCCAAAGTTCAAGTCGGAAAGGTCACCGAACTTGTAAAACAGACGGGAAATTCTCAAACGGTTAATAAACGCTAATCCCAGTACCAGAGGCACCGGGAAACGAAAAGAAAAAGATGACGCGAAAAGATTTGTCACCATTTGAGCAGTTGCAAATGATTCAGCAGGAGATCGAAAACACATTAAATCGGACAATGCCGACACAAAAGGGAAGAGAAAAGGTCATCCCAGTACCAGAGGCACCGGGAATGACGAGAGTGCAGCCGAACGAGATTAGCCAACGGATAATCCCGGTACCAGAGGCACCGGAGAAGAAAAGTGAAAGTGGAAAGCTCAAAGAAGTTAACGAAAAGAAAAAGGAACCGCTTGCGCCAGATACCGATGAGGCGATCATATTTCTCCCGGACGGGAGAAGTATGATCGCAGATGAATGTAAGCAAGGAGACACAGAAAAAGGTGTTGCAAGCTATCCCAGTACCAGAGGCACTGGAAATAAAGACGGCTAAAGTGGGGAAGGATAAAAAGAGCGAAAGGTTACGAGTTTTGAAACGAATAGTTGAAGAAGAACAGATGTTTACAAGCGAAATCCGCGACAAGGCACTCGAACAATTGAAAGGTCAACGAACAGAAAAAGAACCAGAGGTCATTGAAATATCCTCTGAGGATAAAAGCGTGACTCCAATCGAATGTGAGGAAGATACCACAGTACAGGAACAGGTTAAACCTGAAGCGAGTCAAAGGACATTAACTCCAGAAGAACGAGCCGGGAGCTGTCACCACGGTTACTTTGAGGATCCGTGCAGAGTGCAACCACAATGGGAATGCGCGGAATGTTGTGAAAATGCCTCTCAAGATGACCCTTCAGAATGGCTAAGATGTAATGCCGCATTAGCAGACCTTAAAGGTCATGCCCAAAAGAAAGCGAAAAGCATCATGCGGACAAACGAAATGTGGAAACCACACATCGAACGGTATCACTGGAATAGATATCGAACGTGGTTGTCATGTGTAGAAAGTTTTATAATTGGAAGAGGCAGATGGCTAAACCATTGGTTGCAACGTGTCGAGAAAGGAATCCAAGATCCTCTCGATCCGGTAGCAACAGGAAAAGAGATTTGAACGAGAGATAGAAGAAATGACCGAGGAAGGAGAAATGTGGGAAGAAGCGAGAGTTGATCTTTTCTGGGACTTCCGTGTGAACCACATGTATAAAGGTGAAGGGAGAACGATCATCTTCCCGGCAGGACTTGGTACACCTGTCTACGAATCACTTGAAGTGTACTACAACGCGTTAAAAGAGGGAAACGAAAAAGCATTCGAGAAATATTGGAAGAAATTCGAGGAAGAAATCCCCAAATTTGACGTAAAAGAAATGCGAGAACTACAGGTAACTCGGAAAAGAAGGTTACCGGGTTTGATGCAAAAGAAAAAGGTGACCTTTGCACCAGATCCAGACGGAGTGGACTACCCAGAACGAGGTGGTGATACGTGGTGCATGTACGAAACGATTCCGAATGATGAATGGGTCACTGAAGAGCTGATGGCAAACTGCATCTTTGTTGGTCCTAAACGACCTAAAGGTTACGAAACAGTTCAACAGGATGAAACCAATAAAGGGAATGTCAAAGAAGCAGAGAAAGAGGAATCAGTTAAAGAGATAGCCGAAGGGAAATCGAATGAAACAGAAGAAAGTTCAAAGTCGGCTTTCGATATTGCGCAAATGTTAACGGACAGAGGTGAAATGTGGAAAAGGTTCAAAGAGGAAGTTGAAAGGATATCGAACGAGCAGCAAAACCCAGCAACTGAGGCAAAAAACGCAGAAAGGTCACTCGATAACGGTGAGGAATGCCCGCCGGTCGAGTTGACCGAAAAGCCATTAACGAGTCGCGAAGAAATAAATGAACTGGAAAAGTCAAAATCGGACGAAGAAAGGTCAAACTCCGACCAATTAGAAAGGTCACCAACTAGAATTCGAGTAGCAAGGAGTCACCCGAGAGTCGCTGCACGAACTGGGCGAAAGGCAAAAGAAGGGGACAAACCCCTGCTCAAAAAATTCGAAAGCGAAAAACTTAGCGATTCGCGAGAAAACGAAAGTGACCTTTCATCAGAAGATGAAGGAGTTGATGAGCGTCCACTCGAAAAGGCGTGACAAAGGTCAAGCCACTGCACAAGAATATGAGAGCAGTAACCCGACTCCGAGTGGACGAGTTCAAGCGATAACTCAACAACTTCGGAAGATTCAGGTGTAAGTGACCTTTCGGAGCAAGAGGATTTAATGGACTTGGATGAAGATGACGAAGTAGATGAGGAAAAGAAAAGGATATTAAAGTCAGAAGATTGAAAGTGGAAAAGCTAGAATGTCGAAGGACGTGATCAAAGTTTACAGCGATCAGCGAATCAAATTGAAACCGTCAAACTGCACACGTGTAAAGGTCAAGATGGGAAAATATGCACCGGCTCAAAACAAGCTGATGTTTACACCGGTCCCACAAGTGGAAACTGAAGTGCAACCGTTGGCAGGAGTGACGGACCACAGGGGAAAATACTTCGAAATCGTTATCGCAAATCACAGTAGCAAATACCGAATCGTGAAGAAAAATCAGCTTCTCGGCTACGTTGAGCCGTACGAACATATGGAGAATGTAAAGGTCAACGCAGGGACAGTAAAGAACGTACTCGAAGACCCTGAGGTGGATGAGACAACGAAAGCTGAACTTAAAAGATAATCGAAAACCTGAAATTGGGACCTGACCTTACCTTAAGAGCAGAAAAACGACGTGTACAACGCGTTTTGGGAATTCTGGAAAGTCTTACCCACATCAAGGAAACCGTATGGAGATGTGAAAGGGGTCACCCACGTAATTGATACGGGAGATGCGAAACCAGTAAATGTAACCCGGCCAGAACGAGTTGGACAGGCCGCGAGTTTATAACAAAGCATATCGAAGAGATGTTGGCACAAGATGTAATTGAACCGTCAGACGCCGAGTGGAGTTTCCCAGTCGTATTGGCAGTAAAGAAAAATGGCGACGGAACAATGGGAACAAGATTTTGCGTCAATTACATCATGCTTAACAAGCTAACGAGAAAGAATAATTACCCGTTACCAAATCCGGATGAGTTGCTCGACGCGTGCGCAGGCAACAAATATTACGGAAAAATGGACTTACAAAGTGGATTCTGGCAGATCCCAATGGATCCAGCGTCAATCAACAAGACGACCTTTGTAACACAAGATGGAATGTACCGATTTAAAAGAATGCCATTTGGCGTATGCAACGGACCAGCAACGTTTCAATTGTGTATGGATAAAGTACTTTCGAAAGCGAAAAGAAAGGGTTGCGTTTTCGGGTATATCGACGACGTGATCTTCGCCGGAAAAACTTGGGAAATTTTCATGCAGAATCTGCGAAATGTTTTAATGAGTCTGGTGGAAGCGGGATTCACGATTAAGCCAACGAAATGCGAATTTGGAATGAGACAAATGGGATTTCTGGGTCATATACTCAGCGAGGACGGAATTCGTATGGACCCGGAAAAGGTCACCGCGGTCTCAGAGTTCAAACGGCCTCAAACAGAAAGGCAGTTAAGGTCATTCCTTGGACTGGCGAATTATTATCGCAAGTTCATAATGGGATACGCACAGAAGACTTGCCACTTGTATGAGTTGCTGAGACAAGATAAACACGTGAAAAAGGACTGGACTGCAGTACATGAAGAAGAGTTCAATAGTTTGAAGAAGTTGTTGTGTGAAGGTCCAGTACTGGCAAAGTTTGACCCCGCGAAACCGACCGTTATTGAATGCGACGCGAGCAAAGAGGGAATCGGAGCCGTACTGTCACAAGATGGACATCCGATCGCGTACGCCAGTCGTGTCCTACATGGAGCGGAGAAGAATTACGGTGTAACAGAATGGGAATGTCTGGCAGTCGTGTTTGCTGTCAGAAAATTCAAGCCGTACATTGATTATGCTGAATTCACCGTAAGGACGGATCATCAGGCGCTCACCAATTTGTTAAGGTCAGAGACGAATAAAGTCGGAATGAACCCACGCCTGACAAGATGGGCAATGGCATTACAAGGTCACCAATTTAAAATCGAATACAAACCGGGAAAATATTGTGACAACGCGGACGCGTTATCAAGAGCGCCAATTGAAGGTCCGACGTGTCACGAAGAAGAATTTGACGAGATTCCGAATTTCGAGGATTACAAGAAGGAGTTTGATACGAAGGAACCGGCAATTGAAGTTGGACAGCTGTTCCTGCAGATGGTGGAACAGAGGAGAACGATTAAAGGTCACTTCAGCTACGGCGAACGAGTCGGCTGAAAACGAAGCAAAAGTGAACCGAGTGAGAAGCTGGTTGCCCGCCGTTAGTGACTTAAAGGTCACCGGACTTGACGCGGAATCTCAAATGCAGAATGGAAAGGTCACGGGACTTGATGATAGAGCGGAGAATAGAGATGACCTTTGGGAAACGGACAAAGTGGCACAAGCGTTGAACGAATGCCCAATCAAACTGTTGAGATTCCCAAAACAGGCGAAAAAGCGGTATAAACCGTTACCACGATGCAAGGTCATCAAGGATTGGAATGAACTCAGTACAGCGACAGTTCGCATTGTCAACCTGCAAGGTGACGAAGAAGAGGTTGATGACTCAAACTTGCAATTGCGGAATAAACAGTTGAAAGATCCCCATCTGGCAATGATCATAGACGAATTGGAACACCTACCAGACGCGGAAACAAGATCGAAATTTGAAGTGCATTACCAGTTATGGAATGGTATATTATACCGAGTAAAGGATAAAATGGAAAACTTGAAAGGTCATATGTTGTACCGTTGTCAATGCGAAGAGCAATAATCCACGCATTGCACGACGAGAAAGCAGCGGGACATCTGGGATTTGAGAAAACATTGTCAGCAATAAGACTCCGATATTACTGGGACAGGATGAGTACAGACGTGAAGAATTACATACTCGCCTGTCAAGGATGTCAGTTCCGTAAAACACCGAGGAAATGTCCACCTGGAAAATTGCAAGAGATTAAAGTGGGACATCCGTTCTTCCGAGTATATGCTGACTTGAAAGGACCTTTGTTACCGACCAAGAAACGGGGATATAAGTACATAGCGGTGTTTATTGATCAACTGACGAAATATGTGATTGCGGTACCAATGAAAACGGCAACGGCCAAAGAATTCGCTAAAGTGTTCGTGAAGCACGTGATATTGGTACACGGAGCACCGCACATCCTGCATACGGATCGCGGACGACACTTTACAGCTGAAGTATTGGCAAAAGGTCACCAATGTGTTTAAAATTAAACACACATTTGGAACGGCGTATCACCCAGAAGGTCAAGGCCAAGTGGAGAGACAGATGCAGACGATTGCTGATGGCTTGGCGCAATACCTAAAAGCGGGAAATGAGCGAAAGTTTAACAAGTATCTCCCATATGTTATTTCGGCGATGAACAGAGTCGTGCACGCCACAACGGGATATTCAGCATACTATATGCTACACGGCAGAGAAATGACAATGCCGGAAGATGTGGTTACAAAAACGAATATACCCGATGATTACGGAACTCCAGACGAATGGGTGGAGACCATGAAAAAGAACTTGACCTTTGCCGAAGAAGTGGCGAGATGTAACATCAAAGACGCATATGAGAAAAATGCGGAAATTTATAATAAGAAGAAATCGGAGCCGAATTTCAAAGTGGGCGATTTGGTACTTATACGACTTCCAAAAGATACTAAACAGGGGAAGAAAGAAAACCAGTCGGATTTCAAGTCGAAGTACGATAAAGTGTGGAAAATTCTTAGCTTCCCGCGAACAAACGAAGCGGAGGTCATCGAGCAGAATCCGAAGAAGGAAGCGGATCTAAAAGTGGTTTCCATTGATCGGTTAAAGCCGTGGCATCCGCCATTACCCGACGAGAAAGATTCGCAACGAACGTTGAACGAAAAAGAAACGGAAGAAGCCGAGCTTGCTTCGAAAAATGGTACCAATCAATTTTTCGAACCACCTCTGCTACCTGAAAGGGAAAAAGTGGATAAGGGCGCAGAGCATACTCCTCAAAAAGAACCTTTTTTCGAACCACCTCCGCTACCTGAAATGGAAAAAGAAAACAAATCTACAAAGAAAAGAGGAAGAAAGAAGAAAGAGGATAAGGATTTCGAAACAGCAGTCACAATCAAGTTGAACGCGGAGGCTGGTAATTTGGCAGAAAGGTCACTGGAACAAGACAACGAACCGACCTCTAAAGTACCAGAGTGTACCTCCAAAAAGGACCTGCAACAATCCTTTTTCGAACCACGCACTGCTACCGAAGATAAGGATGACCTTTCGAAACAGCGTACGGACGCTGAGATGTCAGAGCGTGACCCGAATTTTTTCGAACCACGCACTGTTACCGGTAATGAGAATGACCTCATAAAAAAGAGAGAAGAGGAGATAGAAGCGGTCAAATCAAAAGCTGAACAATTGGGCCGTGATATAGCGAAAGCAATTAACGAGCGGAAAGCCAAACAGAAGAAAAAGAAACCGACCCCTACGGACTTATTGACCCAAAAAGGCGAACCTGAGGATGCAGCCGAGAAAGAACTTCTTGATCGGATAACTAAAGGACGAGAGAACAAATAACCACATAGACATAAATAAGGGGTCACATTAAATTAAAGATAGGAGTTGGGAAGGCAAAAAGAAAGGTCACCAATGTGCAAAAAGTTAACCTTTATTGTTTCGTTTTATAGAAGGTAAGCACAGTTAATGGACAGATTGGAACGACAAAACTCGGATAATTCAGACTCGGAAAGTATTGGAAACCCACTAAAAGCATCAACACCTATAAGAATGGAAGGTGAATACGGCTATGACACGTCATATGGTGAAGGATCGACGTCGTCAGTGGGAACGGCTCAGAACGAACCTGGAACAACCCAAGGAGGTTACTACGGAGGACAGGGATATTACGTGTACCACGATCCAGGACAGCAGACGAATTATCAGGACACGGTTAACTGGGTGCACCACGGCTCACCTGCCGGAACCCAGTATTCGGGACAAGCAACGAGCGCCCCTTATCAACCGTATCCAGGATCGTATACCCCACCGGCGGGACCATCGCAGATGATAATGGGACCGGCAAGAATGTTGATGCCGCCACCACAACAGACTCCACCGAATCGATTTACGGGACATGGAGGATTCAGCGGAATGTTAGCGACCCCAGTACAGTCACAAAGGTCATCTCCGATATTACCGCCTTTTCCGGAGACGGGAGGCTTGTCACTGTCGGACATCGGAGCGCCTCGCATGAGAACACCGCAGCAACTTGGAGCGCAGCGCCCTCATCGTAATTCGCCACACAGAGGAGGAAGGCGACCGAGAGGCATTCTACCGTCATTGGGTCCAAACTTGGACGAGACTGGACCAGATGGTTTACGGCTTACGCCTCCAGGTGAACCGTCAATACATGCATATGCACCGAAGCTTCCTTTGGATTTGAGAGAGGACGACGCAAGCTTAAATATGATTCCGAATAAGGAGGACAAACTGACGGAAAACGACTTGGAAGCTATCCGAGAATTTAATCGAAAATGCCGCGAACTTTATAGAATTCACATGCGAGTTGAAGACGAGCACGCATGGTACGGAAAGTTGATCAGCCTGGAAGCCGTTATTAAACCATGTCATATCGCCCTGAAGGAAAAGACAAAACTGATCGAAAAAGAGCGCAGGGAATACGCGATAAAAGTTGCGTCGATGTGGCAATATCACCCGTCGCTAAATGGTAGGCCATGGCCTTCGATCGTCGAAAAGATCCTTAAGTATCTTAAAGTGTTCCCGGAAACAAGACAGATGCATCCTACCAGCGTCGCGGGACCATCTAAACCCAGAGCTGAAAAAGATGCCCCGGTTGATGAAATGACGGACGAGGACCTTTTGGCCACAAAGCAGAAGATTGATGCCGTATTAACGGAACGAGCAGAAAGGTCACGGGCCAGCTCGGTTGCAGGATCAGGACGTGGACGTACTAGTTCGGTCACAGAACCATCCAGTGGCACCACGAAGAGTGGAAAAAGAGTGAGATCACCGACGACAAGCCCAAAAGAAACCGATAAGAAAGGGCAGCGAACAAAGAAGCCCACAGAAAGCAAAGCAACACCAGCTGAGCCGGCAAAGCCACAGGCCCCGATTCCAGTGGGTAGAAAGAGTGTACCACCCACGCCGAAAGGAACAGAAGGTCAGATTCGATTCCCGAAGTGTAGAAGTTTCACGGCCAAATACACTGGGGAAGATCATAAAGAACGAAAGGTCACTGCACGAATAGTCGATAAGAAAACGAACAAAGAGATCGATTCGTATAATCCCCTCGCGGATAGGTCAGTCAAGGATGCCATTGGGAAAGAGTCAAAAACGATAGTCAATGAGGCGCTACAGTTTATTCCCCCAGAAGAACGTCATAACCCAAGAGTTATCGTTCAGATGATGAAGCACGTGGTATCTAAAGTTGCAACCGAAGAAGATGCATGGATCCGTATCAAAGTGGGCACAGATGATGACCACTTGGCATATACATACACAACGGACGGCAAACTGTTGATCAAAGAGAGAACTCGCTCAAAACCGACGGCGGATCCAGATCCGAAGAAACGATCGTCAGATGATTATGAGTCGGTCCTGAGATATACAGAGGCGACAAGCAGAAAGGTCACCCTCAGACTTTTCGGTGGTAATGGAGAAGCTGTGGAAACCATAACTGCAGTGATAGTCGATCCAATAACAGGAGACCCGGTTCCATATGCCCCATGGGATGTATCGGAAGAGAGCGCTCGAAATGCGAATCAGGCAGCCATAGAACAGTTATGGAATCTGATACCTGAAAGTGACCGGGAAGATGCGGTGGTCCAAGCAAGTACACTCATCAGCATGATGCGGCATCGAGCGGAGATCGATGGAGCACATTTCCGACTCACAAGACGAATGGAAGACGGATCGTACAAAACGGTATTTTACGACGCTAAGAAGAACCCTTTGTGGGAGGTCGCTTCACAGGGACAGCTGAAGGAGACAGCGCACTTGGAAATTCATCCCCCGGCACAAGAAGGCGGAGCCGGAGAGACGGAAGAGGCGCAGGGCACGTCGGCAAATGTAACTGAAACAGGAGGGGCCAGACGTTCGCTACAAAGAGTACTTGAGATTGCCCAAGGAAGTCATGAGCACCTTCAGTGTGATGAACCAAACTGTGCCCATTGTAATCCACCTGGTGACGACGAACCAGAGTCGGAAGACGAGGACCCACCTGAGGAAGAAGGCTCAGACGAAGAAACGGCCGATAAGCATAAAAAGCCCTTAAAGGTCAAGCCCTCAAAAGTCAAACCGAGGAAAGCGCCCAGATTGGAAGAGGCCATGAACCGGGACAAGGTTAAGAAAGGCGATTTTCTCAAGAAACGACGGGAGGAAGAAGGAAAGAAGAAACGACAGGAGGAAGACGATAAGAAGAAAAAGAGCGGTGATGAAAGCGATAGCACAAGCACCGGGAAGAAGAAAAGAGATGAACCGGCGTCTCACGATGTGGAGATATTGGACGAGTCAGTTGGTGAAGTCGAAGAAAGGTCATCGACACCTACGAAGTCAAAGAAAGTTATCCAATCGGCTACAGCAGAGCCATCAAAAACCAAAGGAAAGGTCATAGCGGTGAAACAAGCTGTCCCTATTGTCATTTCCGCGTCCACGCCAAAGGAGCGCAAGGATAAACAGATCCGAGAAAAAGCGAAACGGGAGACGTCGCGTGAATCGGAGGCATCGGAAGTGAGCCTTCCAAGCACTTCGACGGTTAGTGCGAGGTCACACACGGACTCGAAAACGACACGATCAAGAACCACTGAACCAAGAAGCTTAGCGGAAGCTCTGGATAAAGGGAAAAAAGCAAAGAGCGAACCCGTTAAGACCAAAGGAAAGGGCAAAACAGTCACGAAAATCGACGCATTAGCGACGGTTAATTACACTGAACCAGATGGAGAGAGTGAACTGGACTTCACCTCAGACGAAGAATTTGATGGTCCCGATGATGATAATTTGAACACGGTCGATGAAGTGATCAGAGCGTATAATGGAGCTGAAAAGAATTTCACACGAATAAGAACAGCATCGGTGACATCTAAATTTAAAGCAGGCCTGAAGACGTATTTGAAGAAACAACATCGTAGCTTCACTAAACAAAAGTTCGACGTCGTATTGGAATTCGCGCGGAACGCAGGAAAACTTATACAGAAGCATCCGAGTTTCTCGTATGAGGCCAAGTTGTTCAGACCAGCCAGTTCGGATAAAGCGCTGACAACTCCGAATGAAGCGGTCCCAATGCGAGTAGAAAGGGCAATCGCAGGAATGACAAGCCCGTTAGGATCAACAAGCCATCGGATTAGCCAATATACCAACGCAGTTTGGAATGACGGGAATGGGATGATAAAGGAGATCGACACGGCAACCGAGCGTGTATTGCCAAAATTGATTAAACAGAATATCCTTGCTACAACAAACGCAAATAAAGGACACCCGATCCGATACACGAGAGTTGGTCTAATACCACCGGAAAGACAGATCCACTGTAATATGTCCGACAGTCAGGATATGGAAAAGGTCACAGTTTCATCGAAGACAAAAGGCCCAATGGACTCGGAATCGGGAAGTGATGACGATACTACAACAACGGCTCCTTCTAGACCTGCGACAGAAAAAGGTGAACAGTCGAAAGGTCAAGAAACATCTGGAACTACCGCAGAAGATCAACCGAAAGGTCATGAGACGTCAGATAAACGGGAGAAAGAAAAGGTCATGCTCCCGATGGATAAGGCAGCGGCAGAAGCTGAAGCGGATTCGGCGCGCCAGGTGTTTCACAAATCACTGTTCATACCATTAAAGGACGTCTTTGAGTAGGAACGATCGAAATCGGTCGGCGATCTAAAAGGTCAAAAGACTTTGCCGCAAGAGGAGAAGAAGACAGCCGAACCAAAATCGGCGGGGTCATCATCAGGATCACTGGCAAAGCTGAGGATCGACGAGACAGCGACGGCTGACCCAACGGACTCGACATCCTCCCAGAAAAGTAGCGGTACACCGGCAAAGGAGGCTACAGATTACACGTTAGGGCCGGCATTGGACGTGAATAATCGCACATGGAACGAAGTCCAAGCTGCACTCCAGATTATTCGGGAAAAGAAATGCTTGGGACAGACCTGAAAAGACAAGTGGCAATAAATACGAACGGAAGGTCGTCACTTAACATGACTGAACGAGCTCTCAAACGAGCATATAAGGAAGGAAAGTTGGGATGTAAATACAACAAAGACAACAAAGTCGTCTACTACCTTCCGAAACAGGGCACGGAACGAACGCCCAGACTGAAAATGGAACTGGAGGCCCGGAAGATAGCCATCACAGATGTGGCTCTGGACGCCATTGGTGGTACCAATGGCGCGTCATGGAATGACCTTTCGAACTTCATGGCCGTCAATTATGAATTGGGAGAATTGAATATTGAAAGCGATAAGGAGTGGATTAAGAATGCCGTTGAAGCCTTGATCTCGGACGAAGTGCTTCATATTAAGCCAGATGGCCGAATCGATTTCAAGCCGTATAAACCATCGACGAAAGAATCCGAGTGAACTAATCGAGTGTAGTATGCAGCGAGTAATGAACCCTGCATATTACAGAAAAAGCATAAAATAATTTAAAACGAAAAGGAAAAGTGTTACGAAAGGTCAACTGAAAGCAGTACTAGGACTAATAGAAAAGGTCACAGTAGTCAGAAAGTGCTGATAACGTGAGAAAGGTCACCACGTTACAGTGATAGAAAAGGCAGCAGGAGCTAGGAAAGCCTCAGCTCAGTAACGGAATAGGCGTAAAAATGATAGAAAGCCTTAACATGGGAAGGATTAACGTCGAAAAGGTTACTATGATGGATTGTTTTATAATTGCAGATTGAAGAGAAAGATGGCACAAAAAGGTCAAGCCCCTTCTAAACGTTCGGGAATGGCGGCAGACATCGATCAGTTTACGGGCTATAATCCAAAGTGTCCGGACTGCTTAAGGAACAACAAAAAGAAATTCCCTTGCTACACTTGTATTCACAAGCTGGAAGACCCACATACCGTCACGCTTGTTGGGATCATGGAAGCCAAACGTGGGAACTTGGACGTTTTTCGAAATCTCATAAGCGCAAGAAATTACGGCAGCATCCCAGTAGAAGAGCGAATGCTATTCGAAGATCGTTATCGAGAAGCGATCCGAAACAACGAACCTGGCTGGGATGACACCTTGGAGCCGTTGAAGTGTCCACAGACAGACGCGTATCGGAAGAAATTTGAAGAAGACCAAGCGAAGATGCGAGCTCAGCAGATGGAAGACGAAATCCGCGCGAAAATTAATGCGGAAAATAAGAGAGCAAGTGAACAGGCTGCACGAGAGGGGCTGCCCAGCACATCGAGTTTAGTTGCACCTACGGGCATGGCCAGCCTTAACGAAGACGAAATGCAACTTGTACGACAATCACTTATCATACAAATTGAAACGATAACGAAAGATCCAGCTGCCATGTCAGACGAGGTATTCAAAATGCTGTTGCGGGAGAAGAAACGACTTCAAGACGGGTTCGCGCCGGCACCCTACATAAAGAAGGAAGTCGAAAGACGTATGGATGACCTACGTAAATCTCGCCGAACCGAAAGCGATGTGCTGCAGGCATTCAGGAATTTTAAACGGGACGAAGGCTTTATACGACCACGTTCGCCCCCGCATAGAGAAAGGTCACGCGGACATTCACGAGAATATGAGCGAACTTCTGAACGACAGAGGGAAAGGTCACGCGAACACTCTCGTGAGAGGACACGTGACTACCGCAACGAAAGGTCACGCGAACGCTCTCATGACAGAGATTACCGTGGCGGAAGAGGATGGGTGCGCCATGGAGACGAAGTTACAGAAATGAGTATTCAAAGGAAAATCGATACGGCAAAGATTTTGGCGGCGACGAGAGGACGTGAAGAAAAACGGCGTGCGGAGACATTCCGTACAGAGCCTGAAAAGCAAGGGCATCAGGTGCCGATGGGAGTCGCATTCCGGAATCGTAACGTCAGGATGTCAACACCCGAAAGGTCATGGGATAAAAGACGTGAACATACGCGAAATCGAACGCCTGACCCACAGGATAAGAGATGGCAACAGAGAGCCGCATTTTATGCGACCTTTGACTCGGGCGCAAGTAAAAGGTCATCAAGCACTGAACGGGAAGATTCACCCCCAAAGTATCAGCGGGTGGAGTCAGTGGTTCACGTTGTGGATCCAATTGTGAGCGCCGTACAAGAAGATGACGCGATGGAAGGCACTGGCTCAGTTGTCGAAACCGCGTCTCAAGAGAATGTGACCCATCGACGAAACGTGATTTTGGATAGTGACCTTCAACCGGCTTCACCGGCGAGTAATGAACCGTCGCAGCCCGAGTCAGGAGAACAACGTGAACTGGAAGGTCAACGAGAACCGGATAATTATCGCCAGGCTGATCAGCGACAAAACTCCAGATTTGACAACCGACGTCCTGAAAGTATTGATATGGAATACAACACGACTGATATCGATGAGCAAACGGTCGAAATCTGTCGATACTTTGGTATTGAATCGGATTCGGTCGAAGCTAACAAGATCCTCACAATTCTGAGACAGTTGAGCCAATTCCTACTTGACTCAGGTTATGCGAGAGAGATTAAACAGGGAGTGGAACAAGGAACTTTTCGTCGATTATTCATCCACCGCGATTCAGTACGGGACTGTTATCTCCCTATCAGACGGAATGGGCTACACAGTTTGGTGGATTTAAGTTTATTGGATGTACCGCTGGACACAACTGACCCAATCGGGATGACACAGTTCTACTACAGAGACTATCCCGAACGCCAAGAATACGTGGCTCAGTTTGTTTTACGACATGTGAATCCAGCCTTCAAGTTGCTTGCAGCAAGGGCATCGATAGGACTACAGGTGGATCCTAAGGACTATGCCGCAAAAAGGATGGGGCAAAAGGTCTTTGCTGCGAGACTGGCACATTACAAGACACAGAATCAATTAGTGTCTAATACCATGAAGGACGACATTCCACCGTTCTTCCGAGCTCATGTCGCCAAGTTGGGACAACCGATGGAACATATCAGCATAGCGCATACGGCTCGGAAGGCGCTGAAGAAATGTAAGACACGGATGGAAAAGGGCAACTTGACACAGCGCCACGCATCCCAAGTAGAAGAAAGGATTAATAAGATCAAAGATTCTCTGGGAAGCGATTACGTCGAACCGGTGGACGGAATCGAAACTTACATTGATGAATTCTTAGTGAAGAAAAGTGACCGTCGCCCAGACCGTGCGCCTAACCAGATGGGACGACGCGGCATCCGAAACCAACAGCTGCGGGATAATCTCGCCGACGTGCAGCGTCGATTGGCGGAAGACCCTGATAACCGAAGACTGCGACTCGAAGAAAATGACGCACGCCATCGACTTGAGGCGGTTAAGCGAAGTCGCCAAGGTAAAGGTCGTGGCCAGCGCGAAGTTGACCCGACAAAGGTCATGGAAGTTGACTCGACGGAACCAGTTGACCGAACTTCCGATCGAAACCAACCGGAAAGCGCTAAGAAACGCCCGCCGAGAGATGGCCAGGGCGATTCAAATGAAATGGAATAGTGCTGATCGTTAGGATCACACTATTAAAAGGACGTCTACGGCATTTGTCGGTACGTCACAAAGATTAAAATGGTGTTGTATAAAGGGCGCGACACGTGACATGTTAACATTAACTGTATTTGTGTATTTGTTGTTTGCAGCGTTTATAGCACAGAATTGCCTAAAAGAAATCATGTGGAATATCTATTGGGGTTGAAATTGATTCGGTCTATAAAGCCGGCCTCATTAGAGTTGTTACGGTAAACTATGCCGGCACTCTTTTCAAGCGATTCAGTGTTAAAATTAAAACGAGAAAAACTACGGTAATCAAGCCGGATTTCTCGTACTAACGTAAGCCACAAGCGGCGAACAAGAGTCAAAGATTTAAGGTGGAAATTTTATGGGGTAAACTCAATCCGGTAATTAGCCGGCCCCATCAGAGATGCTACGGTAAACTTGCCGGCACTCTGGCCGCTCGAGGCATATTGAAGTTGGATGTGCGACGGAAAAGTCAAACTGTAAATTTTACCAGGAGGCAAGCAAGAAGTGCTTGAAGCCGCAGAAAATCGGCTAAGTTCCTCCATGACCTTTAACAGAAGTTTTGACGAGTGGGATGACCTTTGGGATCATCAATTGCCCAACAGAGTCACCGTATCGGAATTCAAGTCGCATGACCTTTGGGACCATTAACCCAAAACGAGCCGCACATCTCAACGGATCATCTCAACAAAGGATGACCTTTATTAGGGAGGAAGCGAACTACGCTTGTCTTCATTGACGTCCCTCCATGACCTTTATTGGATCTCATTTTGAAGTCGTACGAATGATACGCACCATATTCCAAAGAGTGAAGCAGTATTCCTAAGTCGTACTTGATACGCACCTGATTCTCAAGCGGATTGTGATGAAAGTCGCATTACGGATGCGCGAAATTGCTCAACGGAGCGGAATGGGCCAATGTGCGGAAAACGGTGGACAGGACCTGTGACCTTTACGAGTCAGAAATGGAGGATCCTAGTCTACATTTGGTTCATACTTTTGTTGATCTGTTTAACTGTTGATCTGTTTTATGATAGTATTTTTATAATTGGATCTCTTTATTCACATCGTATTAAATGAAATTGTGCCTTTATGTAATTGATGTGATAAAATGGATTAAGAGAATTTGATGTTTTTGAGCACACACAGACACCGGCGACCGTCGTCTTCTCGTGGATTCGGGAGTGTGTCCAGCCTCACAGGAGCTCGGCATCCCCCCAGAGGCATGTGAGACCGGGATCACTAGCGTTCACGTCAGTGGCGCTACGCCTGTGGCGCTACGCCTTAGGATTACGTGTCTGTGTTGTGTCTCTTCTGATTGGCTTGAGTTGTGTTAGTGGGCGCGGCATAGCACGTGCTGCACAGTGTTACACACTGTTGAATGGGCTCCACGCTTTACGATCGAGCTGCGCCGATCATTATTGATTTTCTGTTGTCGGAATTTCCAATTAATTAAAAGTCAGCTATTAGCGGTGCGACGTTTCGTGATTACGCGTAGTTCGCTATACTAATCGCATAGCTCACTCCACGGGATCTATTCCGTTTAGGTCTCCGTATCTGGATCACAGTTGGATCTAGCATTAGAGCCGCTTAGACCGGATTTGCGGCTAAATGCTCTATCCGGAAATTATGCGTGCATGGTAATGCTGTGACTGTGTTGTACACGATCCGGTCTCACGTTATTTGGGATGAGTTCTTCTGAATGTACAGATATTTGCACAATTATCTCGCCTGCACTGTATATTGAATAAATTGTCAGTTTTTAATAGGTAATAAAAACAATCTAAAATTTTTAACACGCGTACAGCTTCGTCCAACACTAACCATGAAAACAAAGCTACACACCAATTAAAAGTCACCCCCAGTTGGACAAAATGAATAGATTTAACCAAAATTTCTATCACATTTCCTGGCTGATACCGACACAACATTAGAAACCCAGCTCAATGACAATCTACAAATTCTTGACGGTGGACGGTGCGTAGGCGGTGAAGAGCGCATTATCCTGGACGGTCTGCTTGCTGGTCGGCGAACTGGGATGGAGATCCTTGTCGGGGAGAGAGTCCTGTTTGTAGAAGGGGATCTTTCGCTGGGAGAAGCGTCCCATCACGCGCTGCACGATCACTTGGATCAGCGAGCTGACGATGCCGGTCGTGGCGAAGATCCCGCCCACCACGCCGCAGACGCGCACCAGAAAGTGCAGAATAGGCACCGGCTGCTCACTGACGCTGATCTTCAGTGGGTTGATGTCATACTGCGATGCAAAACATGCAACCACCATTAGAGAAGGCACTGTCATACAGCGAAGTAAAACAAAAATTTATTTTTATTAGTTGATTACTAAATTTTCGATTATACATTTATGTAATGATTAATCGTTCACTCTAAACGATTAAATAACAGAAAAATAAACAAATAAAAAATAAAACAATCGTAAAAAGGAAAATTAGAACAAATAAAATTAAAAAATTCAAACATAAATCGTTGTTTTTGACTACTGCAACGAACGAAAATGCGCCTGACATAATGAGTATTATTCAGAACCAAGTTATTATTACTTTATTTCTTTATCAACACCTGAATCTTATTAGATTTTTATTTTTCTGCTGTTAATTACATTACTGTTTCTCCTACTTTTATTTTTTAGTGAATTTTCTAGCAACAATTTAAAAAATAAAAAATTCAGAAAAACCCGAATTTAAATTTAGAAAATTCCAGGCGCATAGCACTTTCGTTTAAAAAATACGTGCACGTAGGTGCGTATCGACGTACATCAGCAAAATTATTACGGAGCAGTAATCCTAAACATCAACGATCAATTTATTTTTAAGCGCATGCAAGCCGATGATAAAAATGTCATAAAGGACTTAAAATGATAGCGTTAAACGTTGGCAAATTTCTGGGCAAGCATTTGTCGCTTCAATTTGGCTAACCTTGATGAAAATCCCCGGAATGCCATGACTGCCTGTTGAGTGATTCAGAATCCGCTCCTACAAAACAGAAAACCGTCAGCCAAGCTTAAAGACCGAATTTGTTCTTCTTACTGTGTTTTTTCTCTCATGGAAATACACATAAAAAACTAGTAAATAAAAAACGCTAATTAATAATAAAGACTTTCAAATAAGAATAATTAAGACGACTGAATAATCCATAAAAGCGAAAACAAAACATTCACCAGTAAAAGCTTTCAAGCATCTGCAACTAAAAAAGCAAAACTATTGAGTAATCAATTGAAAAAAAAAATTTAGCAATAACAACTCTAAAATAACAAAAAAATGCAAAATAATAATCAAAAATTCTCAGAATATTTTCTGAATACAATCTCTTTTCAACAACCGTAAAGAAATAGGAAACTACGTAATTTGCGCATTAAATGCAGCATGATCTTACCATGGACTGGACGCCGTACTGATAGGCCATGGCCGAGCCCGCCCGCGTGGACACATCCGTGGGAACAACTACGTATGAAACATTGCAGAATAAATTTCATGAAAGTTAACCCAATAAATATACGACAGTTATTTCCATTTATTGATGAATTTCAATTATTGGGTTATTATTCTTTTACTGCACTTTCTGCACTATTCAAACAATTCAGTACCAACCTTATTAAGTTACGAGTTATCGAAAATATTTAATGCAGAAACGCGGCTCATGTAAACGCCGAAAATAATATGCACAAGTTAAAAAATATGTATTAAAATATGGAATTAAAAAATTATTATTCAAAAAATTATTATTAATATGAATTAAAAAATTATTATGAAATTAAAAATTCCGATAATCTTTAATTTAAAATTAGCTGCTAATCTGCATGTAAATTCACCAGAGACACACCGGAATAATAGAAATCGCACCACACATTTTAATGAAATTCACCGTACCTTTCAGATTGTACTGATAACTTATGGAATCTGTACACAGCAAACAATTAATATAGAGCATTATTTTCCATCATTCCAACAAAGAAACACCCACGTTTATTGGTGGTTTTCTCCTCGCCATCCAGCGGATTAATAATGGCCACATCTTGCGCACCGAATGCAAACCGCTCGATTCGATGGGAGAAATTCGTGTCTAATTAATGAACACACAACCATCCCCAACAAATCAACAAACACATCTGAATTCCTTTCTAAAACATTTCTAATCAAAATTTTTCGAAACATTTGCAAATATTTTTACATAAAATTATTCGCAACAGAGTTTCTCTAATACAAAATTCGCAAATATTTCTTTATACAAAACCTGTGTCTAATTAATAGAAGAACTTTGTGGCTAATGAATAGATGAGCAAAAACATTAATAATTAAACATATCAAAATTTTTATCTTTTTTTTAAACATATCAAAAATTTTTTAATTTTTTTTTATTTCAAAAAAATTCAAAATATTTCCATTCTAAATTTTCTAAAACCATTCACAAATTTTTCCCAAAAAAAATCTGTATGAAATTTCAGCTACCAACTGTGTCATGGGCCGTACTGTAATTAAAACCGAGAAATTCTGGCAAACGCACCTGATTCGGAGGTAAAAAGACTGATATGCGCGTGCAGATCACCGCCGTGCAGCGCCCTGCAAATAACATCAACAATATACTTCTATATTTAATTCTGAAATAAATAAGCAGCACTAATTTATCCGAAACACAACTGAAAAACAATATCAATTCCTTTTACGTGATCGTAAAAAGTAAGAAAAACCAATGCAAAAATTATGACAACTGAAAAACAACACGAAGAAAAGCAGCGAGCATAAAACATAAACTAGTAAATCAATTCAAATCAGATTTTTCGAAAACAACTCATGGGACATGGATTATTCATATTACAAGAAATCAAAGATAACAATTGATGAAATCAATGAAATCCATCGACTACTGAAATTTACCGTCACTCAGACAAGTATGGAATGATTTTATCTAAAATAATAAATTAAAATTCAATAAATGAATTAAAAAAAACTGTTAATATTATTAATTAAATTAATGATTAAAAATAAATTTGTAACGGAATTGACTGTACGTATGCCGATTTATTGCACATACTTGCCAGCCAGAATGTGGAAATTCCCGGCCATCTTCTTGACATGCACCACCCCGTAGATGCGGCAGGCGTCGTGTCGCAAATTGCCCCGGAAGTGGATTTTGCGGGCGGTGGGCAGGGCGACGGCGCTGCGGTAGCCCTTGACCCACAGGAGCTTGTGCAGGGCGTGGTACTCCTCGGAGATGTACTGGTTGACGTGCCGGCGCATCTGCCAGGCCTGCTCGTCCTCCTCACCCAGCTGGAAGTACGCCGGCTCCTCGTTCAGCCCGCCGTCCATGTCGATGTTCTCGTTCACCAGATCGACAATGTCCGCGCCGATGGCTTCACAAAACCGACGGCTTTTTGTACAAATTATTTACGCCAATTCTCAATTACTATGTTACAGTTTCTGCGCAGTAAATAAATACAAAAATAAAATAAACGCAAAAATCAGAAAATGTTACTGTAAATTAAATTATCCGAATGAAATTTGCAGGACATTTTTATTTTTTGTCCGCGCCGATGGCTACCAAAGAAATGGTTCGCATATTATTTATTTACTTATAGTATCACCTATTTTATTAATTTCTTATTATTATCATCATTTAATTAAGTCAATAATTATCTTGTTACAATTTCTGAGCAGTAAATAAATAAGAAATCATAAAACACAAATAAAATAAACGCTAAAATTAGAAAACAATTTTCAGTACGAATATAAATTGTCATAACATTTTGTATTTTTTGTCCGCATCGGTGGCTAAAAATTAATTTTTTTACGAATTAACTACGCCAAATTACTGACAGTTTTTCTCAATTTCTACTCAGCAACGCACGCTAAAATGGGGCAATCCTCGATTCGAATTTTAGCGATTAATATCTTCTTTAATTTTTATCTTCTTAATTCTTAAAATTCAAAATTTCTGATTTACAATTTCATAAAATGTCAGTCCAAGGAGGAATGCTAAAATTAAAGGCGAATTCCTTTAACGCATTTACTAATAAAATACACTTTTATAGGGCACGCAGAAAACTGAACAACTTCGACAAATTTTGTAGTTTTAAATTACTTTCAGATTTATACCAAGAAATAAATGTTTTATTCTGTTGCAAAATTAACTGTGCGAAAATGCAGAGGGAATTTGCACAGACGAGTGAGCAGACGCAATTTCCAACGCACTTTTTTTAAGAAAAAAATACTAATAAATTATGCTGCATCCGAAATAAAGTCTTACCTTCGCACGCGCTGGCCACCGTCATATCAATGACCAACGGCAGTTTGGTGCTGTGGTCCGTATCCACCGAATATCCATAATGGAAATCCGGTTCGCGATAATGGAGAAATTCCACAATCACCAGAAAGAGAATCAGAAATGTGCAGGATACCGTCACTGCAAACAGCAACACAACATCACCCGTAACTTCTCTGTACTATCGCCTCCACTTAACGCAAACCAATACAGGGAAATGCTTGATACAACACAGATCAATAAGCGAAAAAAGGACTTCAGTTATTTTTTGAATACGCACAGATTGCTCCGAACTTTGTCGGTTGCTGAAAATCCGAAGGAACCTACAAACAAGAAAATAGCACTCTCCTGGAAATCCGCAAGCTCGCCAGGATTATAATACTTTAGGAAAGACGTCCAGAGAAGCGATCTTCTGGATGGCATCCACACGGTCCGCTGTTTCGGATTCGGCGATTTTGCGCCGTCTCAATCCGTCATGCTCCATTCTGCAGATTCACGAAAAACACATCCAGACGCAAACATCAGTCCAGATTATCCGAACAGCTTCAAGTCTGCCTTTCCAATAAAATGCAAGCAAATGCCAAAGAAAAATAAGAAATCCAAGAAAACAAACCCAAAAGCAAAATTGCAAAATTCCAGAAAATGGAAAATCGCAAAACGAAAACACAGTGAGCATTTAAATAAATCAAGGTGAAAAAGCCCTAAGGCGGTCGCCTTGAGATTTAGAGAAGGCTTGTCGGAAGCCTTTCCAGGGCGGTTAACTTAATGTCTGCTGCACAAAATAATCGATTATTGAATTTTTCTCCATTAATTACCACTTACCAGTATCAATTTTTTTCCCTCTTTGTCTATCCCGGATTATTCGTTTCTTGTGAGCTTTTCTTAAAAAAATTCTGATGGTTCATTTTTTTATATATGATGCAGAGTGAAGGCAGCGCAGTCAGTTCTTGCCACTCGCTGGTGCATGCAAGTGAATAATTTGCGCGCAGTTAATTAAATTCGACTGTTTATTCCACTGTTTTTTTTCACTTTTCATTTAAAAAAAGGACGCACAGAACGACTATTCAGATTTATTAACAAAAATTTAATAGTTATTGCTTAACGCTGAATCAAATAAATATTTCAGAACTGCATAAACCGCACGGAATATTGCGCCATAAATAATTACAAATTCTTCCGAAATGCGTTTTAATTTATACTACGAGTATCACCAGAAATACGTCTATTAGTTACGAATCCAACGCAGAATTTACCAGAAATAAAGTACAATAGGGTGTCGCTTGTTTAATTGCGTTTACGGTAGAATCAGGGGAATACCGCTAGGCACACCCATGACTTTTACAATCGGCTCATTTAGCCGCCGCGTCGACCAAGGGAATCCGGTCGGGCATGCGCTGCGCCGTCCGCCGGCGCCGGTCGACCAGCGTCGCCTCGCCCAACGCCGTGAGGACGACGAACAACCACACACTGACCACCAACAAGGTCACCACCTGGCAGATCTGCCCCAGGGGGAAGGCCAACGGGGCCTGGTACACCCACAGCATCCACTCTGTCGACAAGGTGCAGTAGGAACTCTCCGGCAGCGCACTGGCCCGCAGATGGAACAACCCCGTCCCGGTGAAGCGGATCGTGCTGTTGGAGGCCACCAGGATCCCGGAGGTGTTCCCCATCCGGGCGCGGAGGAGGTCCAGCGTCGTGTGGCTGCCGTCCGGGAGGACGATGCTGAAGGCCGTCCGGTTGTTGAGCTCCTGGACCAGGACGGGTTCGCTGGGCGGGAGGAGACCGCTGGAGGTCCCGGTGTCCAGACGCAGCTGGAAGAGATGGTCCCCGGAGAACGGGAGGTACACCGCCTGGGTGAGGCACTCGGAGTTGGCTAGTAGCATGCTGCGGCGCATGTCCTCTGTGCAGCAGCCGTCGCACTGTTTGTACACCACCGGAAACTGATCGGGCGCGGCGAAGTCCGTCCGCACCGGTTGCGACACGTCGGCGTTGTATACATTCGGGGAACGCGGGAAGTCGATCCCGTCGGCGTCCGAGGGCGGGCGGTAGTTGACCGGAATCGGTCCGAGAACTGGGTCGCCGATTTTGTTCGTCAAGGTGGCGTTGACATACTCTGCGTCGCTCATCCCGTCCGGGAAGACGTACCGGAGTCCGGAGCCCTTCAGACATCCGCTGACAATGTTCAGGACGATTAACTGCCGCCGGCAAGCGGAACTGCCGGAAGTCATGGTAAAGGTCACGGTGGTCGACCAGAAATCCGCCTGGCTCGTGGTCCCGACTTCCTCGATGGTGTACGTGAGGTCATAACCTCCAAAAGCGGTCTCCGAGGTTCTGGAGGTAATGTGCAGCCGCGGGGTGGCGGTGCGGAACGCCAGGATACGGTTGGGAAGTCCCCGGTGCTGCCGGCGAGTGAAGGTCGGTTTTAGGGACACCACCAGGGTCGCGGTATCCCCGCGGTCAAGGTAGACGTTGACAATAGACTGGGTCGAACCGTTTAACGTCAACAGATACGGGCACTCCTCCGCGCTCTCCCGGAGGACCCATGCCGGAGCAGTGGGATCCAGGTTCGATATGGACACGAGCCTCCATTCTCCGGGACGTAGGTCCACCGTGGAGATCCAGGCAGGGACCGGGGTGAGCGCCCATCCCGTGGCCGGGTTTAGTGCAGTGACGATGAAGCTGCCGCGCCAGAGGAGCCCGCCGTAGGGATCCCATTGCTCGGCGATGAGGGTGGAGTAGGCCGCGACACGGATGGACCAGTCGGCACCGGAAGTGCTTAAGGCAAAGGTCACGGGTGCGGTGACGTTGGTAAATGTGAGGGTTAGGTTCTCCTGTGTGGATAACTGGCCCATGGAAAGGTCACTGGCTGAGGCGAGGAGCGGTGAGGACTGTTCAATCTGGAGAAGGGATCCGGCGTCGGGAATCGTGGTGGAAACGAACGTTTCCGGGAGGAAGTCCACAACAACACCGCTGTCTTTACGACAAAATTTCAGTTTTAACTTAGCGTATAACAATTTATATTAACTGAGTTCGATTATTTTTATTACGAGTGTAAGTTTATCCTTCACTTTCCTTTTCATTTAATTTAATTTTAGTTTTTCGATAACATTTTTATTACTATTTTTTATTGCTATGTTGTTACTCACAGACTAACTTAATTTTTTTTCTTTCCAAAAATTAAAACAAATATAATACTTGAAAACGTGATTATAACATTATTAAAACTTTGTTTAACTAAATGCCAAATGAAGAAGTCAGTTTATTAAAATAATTTTAAACATAAGTTTAACCGATTCTTTAGTAGTCATATTTCTTTTAATTCTAGCAAAGAATGAAATGCAACGGCAGATATACCATAATCGCCGGAGCTGGTGGAAGCATTACTGACATGTCGGAACTCATAACCGACAAACTCTTCCGTCAGCTGTCGCGTCCCGTTCCCGGTATCCCACTCCAGTAGATAAAACACCGCCGATGTCACCGGGATCATGGCGAATGCCCCCGGGAGCACCACCTCCCGCTGGACCTCACAGCGCGCCGCGCCCCCGTTTGTCATGCCATCCAGCACGTACAGCCGCTCATCCGGCCCAAAGGTCACCGCCTGGTTCCCGTCCACTGTGCACCCTACCGGAAACAGAGCCCCGCCAAAGGCCCCGCCCACCATCACCCCGGCGGGACTCCGCACCGCCATCTGCGTGCCCCCCGGGGAGAACGTCACCTCCGTAACCTCCCGGTCGTGGAGGAGCTGGAAGCGGGCCCCGTCGGCGCTCATCCACAGCTGGTTCCCGAGAAGGTAAAGGTGCTGAGTGAGGGGATGGGCCTGGAAGCGGCGCGGCTGGAAGGTGTCCGGGAAGGTGGTCAGGATGCGGCCGCTGGGGAGGGAGGCGCGGAGGTCGGAGAGGGGTTGAGCGAAGAGGCTGAAGGTGCCGTTGGCGCGGTACAGGGTGTAGTGGAGGTTCGTGGCGGGGTGGACGAGGCTGGTGATGATGGCGGCGGGGTTGGAGCGGATCGTGGTGAAGAAGGAGGTGCGGGGTGCGGAAGGGTCGGAGTCGTTTTGCGGCCGATAGGACAGCAACGGCGTAATGAATTCCTGTGCATTTTACAACAATTAATTTTATTATATTTATTCGATGTTATTTCTTGACTTTGTTAGTTCTCTGTAGTTAGGAATTTAGTTTTATTTTTTTATATTATTTCTCAGTACTACCTACAGGGTGTAACAAATTTTTTTATTCCAACGAATATTAATCTAATGCGAGAATACGTATATAAAAAAAATAATTAACAAAATAAAACACTTAAAAACAATTAATTACCGGGTTAAAATAATTTAAAGAAATACAGGCCGGTACAGAAGTGCTTTCTAAACAAAACTGCAGTTTGAAAAATTACTAAAAATTGAAAAAATTATTTTAATGCTAAAAGTAGTTAGAAGGAATGAAAATTATACTAAAAACTAATTAAGTTAAGCATGTACTTGAAACGGCGGAACGACCACTCCACTGACTCCAGCCGCATTCTTAAACGCCACTGTACTCCCGATCTTCGACGGACTGGTGCGTATATAGCAGTACTCCGACGCCGTGGCCCCGGCATCCGCCGCAAACCCATCCAACACCGCCGCCCGACTGAACAGCATCGCGCGCGGCGCCGCATCCGTCCTCTCGTTGCCCGTGGGCGTGGTTACCAAGCGGTCGGTGACGTAGGCGCCGCATGCTGTGTGCAGAATGATATATGCCGGCAGCCCCGTGGCGGCGGTCAGGGTACAGTTACTAGGAAGAGTCGCCACCTTCCGCCAGCCGGTGAAGATCAGAGCGCTCATCGACCAGGAGACGGAGAAGTACACCCGGAGCGTCCCGGCGGCGGTGTCCGGGAGGGTCCGGATGAGGATGGTGATCTGCGGATTGCAGGGATTGCGGATGGTCAGCGCTTTGCTAAACAGAAACGCAAGGATCTCAATTAGCCAGGGCCATGGTACATGGTTAATGGTACTAATTTCGACCACATCGTACGCAGTTTTCCACTGCATTATCGCACTGTATATTTTCAGAACATAGGAAAATCGTAGAAGATGGGCGCAAGGAATTTAGACCCAGAAAGCGTTTGAACCGTTTCGCGACATTCACATAATATTACTGAGCTGTGTTAAATGAATCTTTTTGCCGGCACTGAAGACGATACTTCGAGTAATTTTGGTTTCCGTATAATGACTAAAAAATTTTATAATTTTATATATATTTACTGGTGTATGACGTACCGAATACGTACGCGTACATTCGTGAACGGAATGGCCACCTAAATTATTTCAGTTACGTATACGGTATATGTAATTCTCATTTTGAAATAATTTTACATTGGGAACATAAGTGATTGTGATTCATTGGACGATTTGACTATCTCGTTCGTGAATGTACGTTTTCGGTGCCGGTATACAAAAAGCGATCACAACATAGAAATTCTAATTACTGTTATTTATAACATACAAGGTAACAATGAATTTTGGCAATACTTTACTGTTTATGAATAAAGATCACCTGTATGGCACTGTCTTTAGTGTCAGCTTTGTTATTTAAAACATGCGTATGATTGCATGCGCGCGCTCCTAACGGCTCATCTGAAGTACAGCTTTGCAAATTCAATAATCAATAGAAACATTTTTAAATTCCTGAGATGGGTGACCAGACGTCGTTGTCGCTTACCCGCCATCGGCCGTCTGCGTCCGGAAATCCGACACACTCACCGGGTTCCCCCACAACCAACTCAAATACGCATCCGAATACGGATCCACCACGGTGAACCGGGTCCGCTCCACCTCCACCGTACTGTTCTTCCGCCGCACCCGCACGGTGACGGTCCACGGGAGCCAGGCGGCCCGCCGTCCCACCGCGAGAACCGTCCGGTTGATAGGCACCGCCCACACCCCGTACTCTGCCAACGAGTAGGCCTGCCCACGCATCAAGCTTTCCCAGGGCGGACTGCTGCCGTTATCCACACGCACCCACGCGTCCAAGGCGGCGACCGCCGCGCGGCTGACCTCCACCTGCCGCGGTTCTAGGGGATCTAAGCGGCCGTCGAGGATGTAACACAGGAGGGTGGTGTTGTCGGTGTGAAGAAGCAGGGCATCCTGTGGCGCTGTCGAGAGGACCGAGCTGTTCCAGAGGCAGCGCAGGACGTGGTCGGGAGCGAGGCTGTAGGGCGGAGCGCCAGCGCCAGGTTCGCTGCAAAGGCGAGCTCAGTTGGCACTGCAACAAGGGTCACCGTCGCGGCTAGTCTGGTACATACAATCTATCACATTTTTGACAAATGTACGGTATGACAGATACTCAGTTTCTTAATAGACATTTTATAGACAGATACTTAATAATAATGGAAAAATTATAACGTAGTTTTCTTCAAGTGTTTAAGCAAATGGGACGCACTGTTGAATTTCTTTTTTTCCCATGGAAATGTACTTACCAGCACAATACACAGCAAACATTAAACATTAGAAGTAATAAGTAATTAAATACAGTAAGGTGATTTCGAATAAAAAATATTTCAGTTGCAATTATTCATTTCTGAAAGCGGTCGTTATTTAGCAGCGCACTAGTGCGGCTTGTTCTTTTTAAAGCATCTCAATGTTCTCCTCTGGAACTACGTATACTGGTATCTGATAAATAAAGCGAAGGGTTTCCAACACAAAAAGCATCGATGTACCCAGTACTGACAATACATGAACCGGAAAAAATGACAGCTGTACCGCCTGTACGGTGCATGAACAGAAACCGAACAAAACTCCCGATGTGCAAAAAATTCTGGATGTTATTGCCTAATTCATGCACCTTTGCGCCACTGTCTATCGACTGCATCACACAAAATCAATAAAAGCCCTTTTAAAATCGTTGGGACGGATTGTCTCTTCAAAAGCCAGCTAGCTATACCAGCTAGCTGCACTGACAGACACGAACACAAAATTTCAGTTTTATACTTACTGTTGATCTAGCAGCGTATCAGGCGGGTCCATGTATGGCAGCGCCAAGAATCGGCTTTTCGTTTCCGCACGAAGTGCGAGGCAGAGTGCGCACGTTAATCCCAATGCAATACTAGAAGACATTTTTCCAACTTTTCTACACTAAAAATGTACTTAGAATACTTGAGAATCGAAAACTCGATGTGAGCATAGTGCAAGCAAAATGCACGAACTACTTGCATTTAACGAACAATCTCAACACTGAAGTTAGGTTGCTATGTAACTAGGCACCTCCCATAACATTACTAACTGCTTCAGTCTCCATTCGTCTTCAACTACTCGTACCCATGAAAAAGACCGTGCTTATTTTTTTTTATTCTGAAATATTACCCGATTATAGTTTTCTGATACAGTTAAGTACTGGATCTGAATTCTGCAGTAGGAGGAAATGAATAAACGTAATCGTTATTTGCTCATGCAGACCCCATACGCACGGCCGTACCCAGTAAATTTTACCCATTTGTCTGTGGAATTCTTAAAGCAGAAAAGTGCGACCTCCGAGTAGATTATGGATCTTTTTAAGTCTTTAGGCGCAAGGTTTTCCAGGAGACTGATGCACCCCGATTGAGTTCCTTGTACCCAACGTATCAGTGTTGTTATTAAGCGTCTGTGGCGGAACGTATATATAAATTTTATTTATTACAGTTCAGTGCAGGTCTGCTGGGGCCAACTCTGACATAGGAAATAATAACCGTTGTGGTTTACCCTGTGCGCTTCCAAAAAGGACAGTCCTGAACACTTAAATGGAAACTACTGAAGGTTTTCTGGCAAAAGCATCAGCAGTATAGTAGCGCAGTTCATTTATTCCAGCCCTGCCGCGACAAATTCCATAATGATAAGCTTAAACAGATAAACAGAAACTTTGCTACGATTGCTTTCTAGCAAATGGCAGTTACGATTATACACACCAGTAAAGAAAACGAAGATTTAGATATGCCAAAACAAATCTGTTCCAGCTTTTGGCTCGAGTTCGCCATGAGACTACCGCACGGCATTTGCATTTCGTGCAGCATCTGGCCAGCAGCAAAAGAGTCCCAAGACCGTTACCCAATATTCCAAAGGGAAGTAGCAGCAGGACAGTATATGCTGTCGTAGGATCCTTGGTTGTCTCACAAAGCCGTATGCGCCTAGCGTACGCATTCTCGATAGTATAGTTGACAAGCGGAAATCCGCAGGTATCAGTGCGGTTGTCCATTGGAGGCACCGTGACCTTTAGATGGCCAGTGAGAATGATGTCTCCAGCAACAAGGTGTTTTTAGCCTCCGCGTGAGGAGGCGAGCTGGTCAGTTTTCATGCGAGACCTATAAAATAGGCCAAGGTCAGCGTGAAAGAACACCATATCATTATTATCGGGCAGCTGCTTTCAAAACAAAACAAGCATATCGTGGCACACTGTATAAAAACTGAACAAAATGGTTGTGCGCCTCCGACAGAGCTGGCGCATACAATTTAGCTAATTCGTAAATTTTCGAATTCCCAGCACTGTTTAGGAACATTTTCGCATGGTTTCCTTTTACTCTTTCAGCCACAAAAATTTCAGGAAAGCACAAATTAAGAGTACGGATATAGTTCAAAACTTAATCCCGACATAAATAATAATGTTAATATGTTGCCAAATACCGCGGAAGCATTGACCCGAAACTGCCTGTTGGCTGTTAATACAAGCTCAACCTCGGCCTCCGGCCTCGGTTGAGAATTTTTAAAACTGAAGAAAATAATGTGGTAGTTTTATAAAGATTTAGGAAACGGCATTTAATTGGATCGGAAAGCGGTTTGTTTTGGATTATACAAACGGTATATGTATACACGTTCTGTTATAATTAACGGAACGTGTATCGGTAAGAGGTTAGACGAAGTGTATTACGTACTGAAGTAATTTACTGCGTGATTTTCTGTTCCGCCAATGCATACTTATGTAAAAAACCGACTAAAAGGCGACCAGCAAAAAAAACGGAACGTGCATACATATACTTCAATTTATTGAGGTGCCATCGCTAAAATCGTCGTCAACAAAGAAGGTTGAGCCAAATAACATATCAGCCAAAAATGTTATTAATAACATATCAGCCGGACACCACCTCCGTCTAACCGCCGACAGTCACTGCCCCTGTGTCTGACCGGCGAAAATCCCTATCCCTCTGTTCTAACAGGCGAAAATTCCTGTACTTCTATCTGACCGGCGAAAATCCTGTAGTTCTATCTGACCCGCGAAAATTCCTGTACTTCTATCTAACCGGCAAAAATCCCTGAGATCTATCTGACCGACGAAAATCCGTGTACCTCCATCTAACCGGGGAAAATCCTTGTACTTCTATCTGATCGGCGAAAGTCCCTGTACTTTTATCTAAACGGCAAAAAACCCTGTACTTCTAATGTACTCGCGCGAATTTAAGGGATAGTAAATTCCCCTGGACCGCCCGCACTAGACATCGGTTTCTTTGACATCAAAGAAGCCGACGCCTAGTGCAGGCGGTCTGGGGCAATTTTCTGTTCCTTAAATTCGCGCGCGTACAGTACCTAATCGGCAAAAATTTCTGTATTTTTGTCTGACCGGCGAAAACCCTGTACTTCTATCTGACCGACGAAAATTCGTGTACCTCCATCTAACCGGCCAAAATCCCTGTACTTCTATTTGATCGGCGAAAGTCCCTGTACTTTTATCTAAACGGCAAAATCCCTGAACTTCTATCTAACCGGCAAAAATTTCTGTACTTTTGTCTGACCGGCGAAAATCCTGTACTTCTATCTGACCGGCGAAAATCCGTGTACCTCCATATAACCGGCGAAAATCAGTGTACTTCTATCTGATCGGCGAAAGTCCCTGTACTATTTAAACGGCAAATATCCCTGTACTTCTATTTAACTTGCAAAAATTTCTGTATTTTTGGCTGACCGGCGAAAATCTTGTACTTTTATCTAACCGGCGAAAATCCTGTACTTGTATCTGATCAGCGAAACTTCCTGTACCTCCATCTAACCGGTGAAAATCCCTGACTTCTATCTGACCGACGAAATTTCGTGTACCTCCATCTAACCGGCGAAAATCTCTGTACTTCTATTTGATCGGCGAAAGTCCCTGTACTTTTATCTAACCGGCAAAAATTTCTGTACTTTTGTCTAACCGGCGAAAATCCTGTACCTCTATCTGACCGGCGAACATCCTGTACTTCTATTTGACCGGCGAAAATCCCTGTACTTCTATCTGATCGGCAAAAATTCCTGTACCTCAATCTAACCGGCGAAAATCCCTGTACTTCTATCTGATCTGCGAAAGTCCCTGTACTTTTATTTAAACGGCGAAAATCTCTGTAATTCTATCTAACTGCCAAAAATTTCTGTATTTTTGGCTGACCGGCGAAAATCCTGTACTTCTATCTGACCGGCGAAAATTCCTGTACTTCTATCTGATCGGCGAAAGTCCCTGTACTTCTATCTGACCGGCGAAAATTCCTGTACTTCTATCTGATCGGCGAAAGTCCCTGTACTTCTATTTGACCGGCGAAAATCCCTGTACTTCTATCTGATCGGCAAAAATTCCTGTACCTCCATCTAACCGGCGAAAATCCCTGACTTCTATCTGACCGACGAAAATTCGTGTACCTCCATCTAACCGGCGAAAATCCCTGTACTTCTATTTGATCGGCGAAAGTCCCTGTACTTTTATCTAAACGGCAAAATCCCTGTACTTCTATCTAACTGGCAAAAATTTCTGTACTTTTGTCTGACCGGCGAAAATCCCTGACTTCTATCTGACCGACGAAAATTCGTGTACCTCCATCTAACCGGCGAAAATCCCTGTACTTCTATTTGATCGGCGAAAGTCCCTGTACTTTTATTTAAACGGCAAAATCCCTGTACTATTTAAACGGCAAATATCCCTGTACTTCTATTTAACTGGCAAAAATTTCTGTACTTTTGTCTGACCGGCGAAAATCCTGTGCTTCTATCTGACCGGCGAAAATCCTGTACTTCTATCTGACCGGCGAAAATCCGTGTACCTCCATATAACCGGCGAAAATCAGTGAACTTCTATCTGATCGGCGAAAGTCCCTGTACTTTTATTTGAACGGCGAAAGTCCCTGTACTATTTAAACGGCAAATATCCCTGTACTTCTATTTAACTGGCAAAAATTTCTGTATTTTTGGCTGACCGGCGAAAATCTTGTACTTTTATCTAACCGGCGAAAATCCTGTACTTCTATCTGATCAGCGAAACTTCCTGTACCTCCATCTAACCGGCGCAAATCCCTGACTTCTATCTGACCGACGAAATTTCGTGTACCTCCATCTAACCGGCGAAAATCTCTGTACTTTTGTCTAACCGGCTAAAATCCTGTACCTCTATCTGACCGGCGAACATCCTGTACTTCTATTTGACCGGCGAAAATCCCTGTACTTCTATCTGATCGGCAAAAATTCCTGTACCTCATTCTAACCGGCGAAAATCCCTGTACTTCTATCTGATCTGCGAAAGTCCCTGTACTTTTATTTAAACGGCGAAAATCTCTGTAATTCTATCTAACTGCCAAAAATTTCTGTATTTTTGGCTGACCGGCGAAAATCCTGTACTTCTATCTGACCGGCGAAAATTCCTGTACTTCTATCTGATCGGCGAAAGTCCCTGTACTTCTATTTGACCGGCGAAAATCCCTGTACTTCTATCTGATCGGCAAAAATTCCTGTACCTCCATCTAACCGGCGAAAATCCCTGACTTCTATCTGACCGACGAAAATTCGTGTACCTCCATCTAACCGGCGAAAATCCTGTACTTCTGTTAGACCGGCAAAAATCTGACTTCTATCTGACCAACGAAAACCGTGTACTTCCATCTAACCGGCGAAAATCCCTGTACTTTTATTTAAACGGCGAAAATCCCTGCACTTCTATCTAACCGGCAAAATTTCTGTACTTTTGTCTGACCGGCAAAAATCCTGTACTTCTATCTGACCGGCGAAAATCCCTGTACTTGTATCTGATCGGCAAAAATTCCTGTACTTTTATTTAAACGGCGAAAATCTCTGTACTTCTATCTAACTGGCAAAAATTTCTGTATTTTTGGCTGACCGGCGAAAATCCTGTACTTCTATCTAACCGGCGAAAATCCTGTACTTCTATTTGACCGGCGAAGATCCCTGTACTTCTATCTGACCGACGAAAGTCCCTGTACTTTTATCTAAACGGCGAAAATTCCTGTACTTCTATCTAACCGGCAAAAATTTCTGTACTTGTATCTGACCGGCGAACATCCTGTACTTCTATTTGACCGGCGAAAATCCCTGTACTTCTATCTGATCGGCGAAAATTCCTGTACCTCCATCTAACCGGCGAAAATCCCTGACTTCTATTTGATCGGCGAAAGTCGCTGTACTTTTATCTAAACGGCAAAATCCCTGTACTTCTATCTAACTGGCAAAAATTTCTGTATTTTTGGCTGACCGGCGAAAATCCCTGTACTTCTATCTTCGAAAATCGAAAATTCTTGTAAATGAAGCAAAACGGCGAAGCTAACTCTGTATATAAATAATACTAATTATAAGAACATCTGCATGTCCTGTCCTGCTATCTTCGAAAATCGAAAATCTCTGTAAATGAAGCAAAACGGCGAAGTTAGCTCTGTATATAAATAATAGTAATTATAAAAACATATGCATGTTCAGAACCAGGCTACCAACCACGTTAATTACTGTTACATTAATCAGTCCGTTTTACGTTATGCCTTTCCGTATTTTTGTATCTCCACTTTATCCAGTATATTAACAGTATTAACTAACGGTACAGTGATCTTTGGCTTAGAAGTGTAGTTTTACCTCATGCTGTTAGTCAGCGGTTTTCGTTCGAAACGATTCGCATTTCCGCCAATCCAATTTTAATTTCTAAAGGTAAACCAATCAGCGAAATTCATTTCGAACGCGGTTCGTAAATCGGAGGACGAAAAGATCGAAAAACGAAAGTCGTTGACGCAGACTACACGATTTTAGGCATTTTTTGAGCTATCGTGTAAAAATTGGACAAAAAAACGGCTCAGTTAGTTGCGAACGGTGTAGGAGGAGTGTACTTTTTTAACGATAAAATTTGCATTCCCGTAAAATGAACCAGCCGACAAGGACAAACTGAGTATGTGGCAGTGTGGCTTAACAATAATATGCATATGTTCGTACATTGCCATGTGTCAGCGGTTTAGGTTCGAAAATTACGCATTTCCGCCAATCCTCTGTTACTTTCTAATGGTCGACCAATCAGCGAAATTCGTTTTGGAGCCGTTTCGTAAATCGAAGGACGAAAAGATTGAAAAACGAAAGTCGTTGCCGCAAACTAGATGATTTTAGGGATTTTTTGAGCTATCGTGTTAAAATTAGTGTCGAACGGTGTAGGAGGAGATGTTGGCCGAAAAAACGGCTCAGTTAGCTTTGTATATATAATACTCTGCATAAATACAAGAGTCATCTTCGGCTTCATTTACACAGATAATTATACGAGTATAGACATATATGTACATACATCGATACGTACATGGCGCCGATTTCGTATAATAATTTATGTATGTAATAATTACATGCATCTGCTGTCCCACTATTTCATACGTGTGTTCAATAAATTAATGCAAATAAAATATTAAAATTTAAACTATCTTCTTCTCGAATGTAAAAGTAATGTACATACAAGAAGTAAAATAATATTATGAGATTTCTACCTCTTGTTGAGACAATCCTGTTCGCTTATCCAAACCAGTGTTGAATAGCAATAAACAGCACAGATTCTTTACGGATGGAAAATAGCGTTTTGCCGGTGCGAACGTCCACGTCGTACGACGGATCCAGAAGGGCGCGGATATCGTCCGCCCAGCCACACAAACAAATCAGATTGAATTGCGATTACATACGTGGTGGCTTCGAATTTAATTTTGACCGTAAGTCAATCAGCTGTCTCCGTACAAAATGAAGACTTCTAAACCGACAGCTTCATGGCGGCGTTCCTTTACAGTTTAACAATACAATTGCGTTAACTGAATCACAGAAGATAAAACTGTATCAGCACGCTTTGTAGTAAACATGAAGCGTTTATACAGTCCATTTCAGTTCAAACTTACTGTAGTAAAAGTGGTTGTATGCGTACAGTGCTTTCTGTACTACCACTGCACTCCGATTTTTAACCTGAATGGTTGTATGTGTCAATGTGAACGCACATAGCCGATGATGTCTCATTGTCTGTACGGTTGTGTATAAGCTACGCCCTTATTTTCACCTAGTGAACCAAAACCAGGAAACGGGCTGTATGCAAAATTCCTTTTGGCATGCACAAGTACAAGTACTACCTAATACAAGTACTACAGAGTACCTACACAGGTACTACCTATGTGCATCATCGGAACATTCGCTACGTAATCGGCAGATTGGTGCGCTACGTAATTGTACGTCCACCGGCAATGCTGCTACACGTGACGGAATCGACAGCTAATCGTAACACAGCCGGCTAAAACAGACAGTTTCAATATGAACAACTATTTACCACCGTAAAATTGCATAACTTGTCACCACGCGCTCAACCAGGAACAAAACCAGGCAGACGTTATTAATTGTGGCATGTAAAACAGGTAACCGTATCAATGCAACGAAGAAGCGTGCACGGATGCAGCAGGTTGGGCTAATAGTCGCAGTTTGCTTGTCTCGGTCGCCATAGGCGCATGTACTGACGTAATACTCGTATGATTACCATTCGTACAACTCTTTCTATGCAGTACTTCCTGACAATTGGTACTTGACAGTTAAAGCACCCGTGCGTTACAGTTGGCAATAAAATAAAACAATATTTGGAGAAGTTCCCGGCAATACACTTAAGTTGATTTAAAATATCATAATAAAGAATCTGAAAAGCTGGCGTATGTAATATCATGCATATTTAATGCTGCATATGTATCGTGCATATGTGCATATGTAACGTTGGCGTATGTATTATGGAAGAACGCTCTCGGTACAGTAGAATCGTACATATAATTATGTAGATTATTTATGTGCGCGGACATGAGTTAAATCCACATTATGGAATAGTAAAACTGTTTACTGGTACACGAGTTTACGGTACAAATTTTTTCAAACGATTTCCATCCAGATCTTCCCAAGCGGATGTGAGAATGAGTCGGAAACAATCCGGTCCCCAAGCTGTATAAAATTTCGCGGCTGCAGCATGCAAGAAAATACTGTAGACGCATTTCTCAACCTGAGAGAAAAGCGATGACCTGGTGATGTTAAGTCTTATAAACACAATATGTGATGCCACGGAGATGTTTTTAACGCTGGAATATCAGTTTTTCTAACCTTAATTTACCTATTTCAAGCCGGTAATAAAAAAATCTATCACTGGATTACGAGCGTCATTAAGGAACAATAATTGACGAAGGGTGATAAACACGCATCCAGCAATCTTCATCGTATTGCAACCTTTACGCGCTCGTGTACACAAATTGCGATGATACGGTGCAGCTTGTTGCGGCAGATCGTAAAATCTTCCCGTTGTCCTTCTATCATCGACTAGTATAAAATGCGCAGAATCGTCTAATTATTGTGTGCGTCTGTCGATTGATGCCCTGGCCGTTAGTGCCCAATAAGCTTGTTGTAGAGCTGGCAAACCGTACTGAATTTCAATACGGTTACGTACGGTTTCAGCTTACGCCTCTACGGCTACGGTACGGTTACGGTAGAAATAACCGGATTGACCGTACCGTATACCGTATACGGCAGTACCGTATACGGTTCGCCCATGTTAAAACTTGAATTTTGGCTTCCGGTTACGTACGGTAAGCCATTTCCTATACGGTTACGTACGGTTTTACCGTACCGTATACCGTATACGGTAGTACCGGGTACGGTTTGCCACCTCTAGCTTGTTGTAGCGCTCATTAAGACCCCGTTAAAGACAATGAGCATAATAAACAGGCTGATCTGTAGATGATGCAACTGTTCCACCACCATCCACATATACGGATAACGGTCCGCGGTTACCATAATTATGTACTCGTAATTATGACAATCGTGAGGTACTTTACCATTTTTATACTTCACAAGCATACAATCACTGTAATATACTGGAGCGCAGCAGAGGATCTCTATATTCAGGATCGATATCGTGATTGATTCCCGTCCGTTATTTCATAGGTTTACCAAGAAACTTTTTTATAACTTTAAAAAAGTAATCGCAATTTAGTCGCAATCGCATAAGATCTGTCCATTTCCGCACGCGGAAACTAGGAAGACCTTTGTTTATGGTGAAGACATCATTCTGACTGGACACCTAAAGGTCACATTCTCTACAATGGACAACCGCACCGATTGATACATGTGAATTTCCTCGAGGCAGTTAAAGCACCGAAAATGCATCCGCTAGGCACTTACGGCGCTGTGAACCGTTGATGGACAGACAGTGCGATAAAACGATAAGCCACCACGGCGTATAGTTTTATCACGCCCTCTTGATCCAAATTAATATTGTTTACCTATTCGGTTGTCTGCAATATAAAAGCGGTAAATTAAGCGTGCTGTACGGAGTACTGGCTTCGCGGGATGTCTCAGAATTTTTAAGGGGCTCAGTGATACATACATACATATCCCTGAGGTTTTACATCATAATCTTTCTATTTATGTGGATAATGGAGGAGAATTTTGCCATCATGGGGAATACATACATTGATCTTCCCACTGTTTGTAATGAGGTTTCAACAACCGCGATAACAAGCTACTGTAATTGGGCAGAAACGGCCGGGGCACAAAGAAAACAGGCGAACACAGGGATTAGACGTTTATGCTTATTACCGTAATTATCGAATTTGCACCCCTTGGGTTGCAAAAGTTCAAACGTCCTAGAGGAGGGGGCTTATTTTGAGGAGGAAGCGTGGGGGTAATATTTTTCAAACAGTTTGTTTCACAGGGAGCTGTTATTTTTCAATCAACTGTGCATCCTGTTCTATAGCTACTGAAACTAAACGCAGTACGTAATTACCGGTATTCGCACTTTCACAACCGTGCGAGCAGCTTTCTGAAGCATAGCACCACATTATCTTCGTGACCGTTTATTGTTTGTTCATTAAATCGTGATGATTATGTAGCAATTTGCGGTAGATCTTCATTTTGTGGCGCTTTACATTTAATAACGCCCCCAGGGCGGTAAATTTGGTCAGAGGCGCTATTTTTCAAACGGGTGGAGGGTGACGGGTTGTTGGGGTTCAGCCGTGATGAAGGTTGCTGCGATGCGTGCTTACTAACCAATGAAATCCTCGTCATTTTTCTGCCTAAGTAATACTCATAATCCCAGTCTAACGATGCACTGTTTTTCTTATCGGCGTAAAGACAGTGAATTCGTAAACTTTGTAATCCGAATCCAAGTTTGAGTAATCGAACTCCGAATCCAAGGTTCAGCGCGGGCCCCAACAACTTTGTATACCTACTCTAGTACTAGTACTTCTACACTTCGACTTTTTTGCCCGTATAATGTTTTTACTCGTATCTGCAGTATCCCGCCGTATCCCACGGTATCCTCTGCGTGTATTGACCTAATTTATTCTCCCAATTTTCGGCCTTCTCTTTGTTGTTAACTCACCTGGGCGATGTAAATAACCTGTATAACCGGATGGACAGAAAACGTTTGCCATGCTTCGCTGCGTCGATTGCCCATGTTTACTTTGCGCATTATTAAAATGTTTTATTAAAAAAAATAATATGTTGCAAACGCGCAGTTTGCTTATCGAAGCATGTGGCATTTTAAAGCTTCGAAATTTATTAATAACAAGCTTTATCGTTTTTGGTCCACGCGAACTTCTTTGGCCCGAGGATACCCGGGTAACGAAGACGTCAGTATTGGTTATCTTTAAAATTTGTTCGGCTCGTCTGGAGTCCTTAACAGCTCCACTTGTTAGTAGAACTTGGCAAAACGTTTTCAATTTTATAAGCACTCAGTTGTAGAAAGCCTTTTGTCGGAATTTACAAAGTTTTTTCTCGACCTGACTTTTGTTTCTAGATGACCTTTAGTGCCGCAAATGATGCTACAGGACATTCAAATCGTATGAAGTACTTACAGATATAAGACGCCTCTAGGCTCTAGCTTAACAGCTGCGGAATCGTATTTGCAGTGTTGACATAACTCTTACTGACGCTATAATCAAACTTAGACATTCTTGGAGTATTCTTAACCTTGCAATCGGAGCATTCTTAACCTTGCAATTAACTTTCATTTCGTAAAATTAGTAATACAGAAACCAAACACTAGCTGCTGGCTACGACGCTGGCAACATATGCAGTTTCTCAGTAATTGTTGCATTAGCCCCAGTAATAATTATTATGGTAATTATATGAGTATGTCGGCCAGTCGCCTTCTTCGCAACACGGGGGGAATACGTGGCACAGGCAGCGTACCGAGCGTGGATGGCCAAATGCCGCGTTGTCGTCGGCACGGCGGAGGCGGGCGGCCATTGCGGTCTGCTGCAGATAGGCCAGACCCGTGGAGTCCATGGTGCCAGTCAACTGGGCCGCCGTCGGGTCGCTGAATACGGCCAGGAGAAGCAGAAGGGAGATCGCAGTGAGGGAGAACTTCATGATGCTGGCTTTTAGTACAGTGGGCGGAGTAATAGTATTACAGTGGCAATAACAGAATACTACTAATTCGAACGATTTAACTACAAATTCCTGACTCCTGCTTATTTGATCTCGCATATGACACCAGAATTCAAACCTAACGGAGGTAAGGTACAACTATACCGCGCAAAGTAAGCAGTTCGGTCTGTATGAAAATTGAGAAGGTCATTTGCATGCATTATTAGTTGCTACGCACAGAAACTGCATACGTATGGTAACAGGGTGCTAACAGCCCGTATGAAACTCTTGACGCTAAGAGTTATTGTGGATGACAAGCAATTACTTTTTAAAATAACAGAACGGTTAGTAATTTTTATTTTTATTCGACCCGAGCGCAGCGATGGTCTTCTGATTAAAAATTGGTCGGGAGCGAGGCTGCACGGCGAGGCCGCCGGCGGCATGGTCGCTGCAAAGGTGAGCTCAGTGCGCACTGTAACAAGAGTCACAGTCATGGCACGTGCAAGTTGCCACAATTTTTATGAATGTACAGTTTTACTTTGCGACATTTTTCACAGTAAAAACTTCATCGCAAAAAAATACGCACCACTCAAAACTCCCTGTGAACACAACCCGTATTACTAATTTACTGCTGTTACAGAGCGTGCTCTGTACAGTGCTGCGGCGGAGCCTTTTGGGAAATCTGCCGCCTTCTATTATCCTTCTGTTGCATTAACAGCGAAAGACGAAATAGATTGTTGTATTTTATATGCTTTTTAGTACTAAGCACCAGTAATAGGTGCATTGTAATTGGTTTTATCCCTGTCTTGTCGACGTGTGTTTTGCAAATTCCAGTACTTATTCATCGGCTAGGCAGCACCAGAAGCCGCTTCGTTTCCATTCTACTAATAAAAAATGATTCTGCTACTGGATATTCAGGCTGTGGTGCCATCAAACGGTTACTTTCGTACTGGACTTCCGTAATGGACGGAAATCGATCACGATGTTGGCCTTGAATATAGAGAACCTCTGCTTTGCTCCAGTAGAATACAGTTATCGTCTGCCTGTGACGTACAAAAAATGGTAAAGTATCTCGCTATTACATAACCGCCGACCCTGATATGTATATATGCTATGTGGATAATGGTGGAACCGTTGCAGCGTCTGATGATTATCCGGTTTATTAGGCTCATTGTCTTTAACGAGGTCTTAACAACGGGACAACGAGCTTATGGGGCAGTAGCAGCCAAGACATCAAAAAGACAGACGCACACAATAATTAGACCATTCTGCGCGTTATATCGTTACATACTAGTCGTTGATAGAAGGACAACGGGATGATTTTACGATCTGCCGCAACAAGCGGCACGGTACCATCGCTATCTATGTAAACGATAGCGTAAAGGTTGGAATACGATTAAGTTTGCTGGGTGCGTGATTAACAACCTTCGTCAATTATTCCTTAATGACGCTCGTAATCCAATGATGGAGTATTTTTATTACCGACATAAAAAAGGTAAATTAAGGTAAGAGAAACTGATGTTCCAGCAGGAAGCCACCGTGGCCATATCATACATATGTGTTAAGATCATCAGGGTTATCGCTTTTTTTCAATTGACAACGTTTGTTTACAGTATTTTCATGCATTCTAAAGCCACATGGTTCTATATACGTAGTCTGTGGAACGGATTACCTCCGACTCTTTGTCACATACACTTGGGAAGATCTGGATGGGTATGGGTTAAAAAATTTTGTACCGTAAATCCGTGGACCAATAAACAGTTTTACTATTTTAACATATGGATTTAACTCTTGTAAGCGCACATACAGTATATACTCGTAACTCGTACATTGTACTGCAAGGAGAGTGTTCTTCACCGAACGATATTATGACATTAGTTAATATGTATATGAGATTCCTTAATTAATTTGATTCCACCTAAGTATATTGCCGGGAACATCTCCAAATTTTATTGTTCAGGCTAGGTCGCCTTAACTGTCAAGTGTCAGCTATCAGGAAGCATGAAAAAGGGTTGTACGAATGGCAATCACACCAGCATTACGTCAGTACTTGTGCCTGTGGCAAATGGCAGTTGAGGCAAGTGCACTGCGACTATTAGCCCAACCTGCTGCATCCGTACACGTTTCTCCGTTGCAATGAGCCGGTTACCTGTTTTATATGCCACAATTAATAACGTCTGCCCTGTTTCGTTCCTGGTTGAGCGCGCGGTGGCAAGTTATGCAATTTTACGGTGGTAAATAGTTGTTCATATTGAGATTGTCGACCGTAGTCATCTGTGTACGATTAGCCGTAGATTCCGTTGCGTATTTCGGCAGTGATGGCGGATGTACGATTACGTACATCATCCTGTCGATTGGCGATACAGAGATAGATCCGACGATGCGCATAGGTAGTACTTGTGCTTGTACATACCGAAAGGAATCTTTGCATATAAACGTTCCATGTTCAGCACTAAAGGTGCCGACACAATTTCATAATTTTACCATCTGAGATTTACAAACTAAAGCATCCGTAGCGTTAAATTGTATGTAATGGACGCTGCTACTAGGCTGTCGATTTAGAAATACTGTCTTCGGTTTGAACCGAGAAAACTTAGTTACGGTCAGATTACAGTATATTTGAAACCGCCCCATGTGCGCTAACTCTGGATTGTTAAGGTTGTACTGTCAGATCCATCGCTGGGATTACCTGATCTATCAACTGTCTTGGTGTGGCTGAGCGGACAATATCGACGCCCTTCTGGATCAATCGTATGACGTGAACATTCGCACCGGCAAAGTGCTATTGTTCCGTACGTAGAAATTACCATCTACAAGAGGTAAAAATTTTCTATATATTCTGCGTTTTTTATGTACTTAAATGTCAAAGCTCGTATTACATTCAATGTGGATTTCAATTTTTCTGTTCATTTTGCATTAATTGTGCTTTAATTTGTTAAAGACACACAAGTATGCAACAGAAGTACAGTATATGTATATTGTACAGTACACGGTACACGTATACGAAATCGGCACGATGTACAATTTTGTCCATATATATATACTGTACGTAAATATTAATAGCAGTGAATGTGCCATTGTGGCAGATGTGGTGTAGTGACAATTACTCCGAACGGAACGCCAGCAGAACCTTCGCACTAAATACGTGCTACTTGTAACTTTTATAAGATAGAATTTTCGGGACAAGCTCGTACAATATTACAGTATAGGCAGTTTCGGTTGAATGCTTCCGCGGCATGTAGCAACATATTCAGCATAATTATAATGTCAGGATTAAGCCACGAAATTTCATTACATTTCATACAGTGTGATGACATAAGTTATTTTATGCTTGAAAAGCAACTGCCAGAACGTGTAGCATCCATGCACGCTGATATTGGGTCGTTCTGTAGGTCTGTATAGCGGCAGTCCAGCTCGTTCTGCAGAAATTAAGCACACCTTGGTGTATGTGGTGACGATATCACTCACTGGACATCTAAAGGTCACTGCGCTTACAATGGACAACGGCACCGATGCCTGCGGATTTCCTCTAGGCAATTCCAGCGTGGAAAGCGCGTCCGCTAAGCACCTACGGCTCTGTGAATCATTGATGGACACCACCACAGCATACAGTTTTATCGCGATGTTTCCAGTTGGGATTCTGGGTAACGGCATCGCAATTGTAGTCCTACTTGCCAGATCGTACAATAAATGCCAGTCAGGCAACGACATTAAAAAGACCGCATGCGGAATTCCCGTGAACGGTTGGAATGGCTTTGTCCTAACGTATCTACCTCTTCGGGTTTTTTATTTGTACGTGTCGCATATCGTTAACATATTTATTTATACGTATGGCATATCGTATAACTTGGCAGGGGCTACAAAACGAGTTTATTTGTATTCGAGTTTATTTTTAAGGTGCAACCGCTTTTTCCTGCTTTGGACATCTCACCGCCTGGCGGCGGTTGTAGGCTGCTTTAGTGAATCATTGCGCCTAGCACAATACCGGACGGTCCTCATATTTATTGACGGTTTTCTACAGGACGTATGTCAAGGGTGAGTAACAAAAGACCGTTCCGATTCCCTGTACACGAGCACGACTGCTCTAGTTACTTGAACATATGCAGAACTTAAACATGTGCAGACTGCAGTGTTCATGTTTTATGCTTATTACAGGTTACTGGCTGCGTACGCTCTTAACCGTTATCTTGCTGTTGGTCATCCAGCACTTTATCTGAAATGGCAAAAGCGCTCAGCGCCACGCAGATATTTTGTCGCAGGATTCATTTGTTTCGTCTTGTTTATTGGTAGCGCAGGGAGTGTTGTCCTGGTTCGACGGTTTCGATCAGCCTTTGGAGCGACACAGCATGTTATACATATCTGGAGCCAACTGTATAGCTGGATCCAGGTATCGAGTACCGTACTTACAGTACATCATTGAGATCTTCAGCTACACTCTTGTTGCGAAAAATTTGGGCGTTTACTTAATTAAAAAAGTTTCAAGAATATTTTATACAATCGTTTCGTTTTTGTTTTGTGAGCGCGTAAGAGGCAGAAGATCGTCAGGCATTTAAGAGAAAAATAGAAAACGCTATTTTTGCAAAAACAGAAAAAAAAACAGAAAACGCTGTTTTTGCAAAAACAGAAAAAAAAAACAGAAAACACGGGGATAAGCAAATTTCGTTGATGTATCGATAATGATGTATCGATTTTCAAATAGCTTTTTAGTATGGAACTATTGCGTAAACTCAACTCATACGGGTATTGTTTCAGAGTTGCCACCAGTTGACCTGTGCTACCACAGTTACTTCTTGTTGCATTTTCACGTGGCGCCGCCTTGAACTCCGTCAACAGCAATTTCCTCGTCCCAGTACGGCCGTATTACGCGTCGCGCCGCAACCCTGCCGGCGTGCGCAGAACCATGTCGTATCGGAAATAATCCTTATTATTAGCACGTTTTTCTATTGGCTGGGGAATGGTATAGATCTCGCGTGGTCGTTCGCCTACATCGGTAGCAGCTCGTTGTGCTTGTGGCGTTATCCCTACACGCTGATGCTGAAATGCCAGCCAATCACCGATCTGCTTCGTCACATCGACGTGGCGTCCTCTTTTATGATTTACGGTAGCACGTGGATCATTCCTTGGTTGTGTCCGCCAAAAGAACCAGCTCTCGAAAACCTAGAGCTGCGAAACATTGTGCCCACAACTATGTCGACAGCACGCATCCAGCCGAGTAGCAAGCTGCACGACCAGGATGAACCGATGGGTTAATACACAGCGACGACAACCATACCACACATTCTAGCGAAACAGGAAAATGGCGGACGTAATACGTCACGGGTGGCATTGATTGTGGCACTATAAAATTTTCCAGCTTTCAGTAGTAAGAATTTTGGCTTTTTATTTCAGTAATTTTTTTGAGGTGAAGTGTGATACATTGTACAGACACGTTCAGCACCGTGCAAAAATGTTTACTTATTGAAGCAAGTGGCATTTTAAAGCTTCGAAATTTATTAACAGGCTTTATTCGTCTTTGCTCCACGCGAACTTCTTCCGCCGTATGTTGGTCGGGTAATGAAGATACCTGTATCAGTATTAGTTATTTTCCAAATTCGTTCGGCTCGTCTTGAGCTCTTACACCTCCACTAAATCCACTTGTTCGTAAAACTTGGCAAAATTTTCTTAATTTTATAAACACTCAGTTGTAGAAAGCCTTTTGTCGGAATTTCCGAAGTCTTTTCTCGACTTGACACTGGTTTCTTGATGACCTCTAGCGCCGCAAACGATTATACAGGATATTCAAATCGTATGATGTCTAAGACACCTCTAGGCACTAGCTAACAGCTGCGGAATCGTATTTACAGTGTTGACATAACTCTTACTGGCGTTATAATCAAACTTGGACATTCTTGGATATCGGAGCATGCTTAACCTTGCAATTAATTCTTATTTCGTAAAGCTAGCAATACAGAAACCAAACATTGGCTGGCTACGATGCGGTGAAAAAACATAGGAATTTCTCAGTAAATATTAGCCCCAGTAATAATTATTATGGTAATTATATGTGTATGTCGGCCAGTCGCCTTCTTCGCAACACGGTGGGAATACGTGGCACAGGCAGCGTACCGAGCGTGGATGGCCAAATGCCGCGTTGTCGTCGGCACGGCGGAGGCGGGCGGCCATTGCGGTCTGCTGCAGATAGGCCAGACCCGTGGAGTCCATGGTGCCAGTCAACTGGGCCGCCGTCGGGTCGCTGAATACGGCCAGGAGAAGCAGAAGGGAGATCGCAGTGAGGGAGAACTTCATGATGCTGGCTTTTAGTACAGTGGGCGGAGTAATAGTATTACAGTGGCAATAACAGAATACTACTAATTCGAACGATTTAACTACAAATTCCTGACTCCTGCTTATTTGATCTCGCATATGACACCAGAATTCAAACCTAACGGAGGTAAGGTACAACTATACCGCGCAAAATAAGCAGTTCGGTCTGTCTGAAAATTGAGAAGGTCATTTGCATGCAGTATGCGTTGCTACGCACAGAAACTGCATACATATATGTACGTACGTATGGTAACGGCTGCAGTGCATATAAAATTCATGATGCTTCATTATGGATAACAAGGAATAACTTTGCAAAAATGCATAATGTTAAAATCTGTTAACTATGCGACTCAATTAAAGGTCTTCTTGTAAAATGTCTTCTTGATGGTCCAGATCAGAATTGTCTGTCTTTCCGTTCGTCTGTGATATAATGATATTAAGAGACAGCGATATATACTGTACGTATATTCTCAAAACTATTAATTTTAAATGTCGTAAGCCGCGCCGCATGAAGTCTCCGTGTTGTATACAGAACGCGTTTCTCGAGAAGTCTCATTATATTTTAAGGAGCTCAATGATACATCAAGTATCATTGAGCTATTACACACTTGACCATCTGTCTTATTTATGGGGATAATGGAGGAGAATCTTCCCATCATGTGGATCTTCCCACTGTCTTTAAAGAGATTTCAACAACCGCGACTACGGTGTTAATGGGCAGTATAACGGCCAGAGCATAAAGAAGACAGACGTAAACAGTAACTAGATGATTGTGCTTATCATACCGGTAAAGGCGTTGCCGTAGAAAGGTTTTACGATCAGCCGTGATGAAGGTTGCTGAGATGCATGCTTACAAACCATTGTCATTTTTCTGCCTAAATTTAAGGGATTTGGCCCGGTACGTAGCATCAAATTCGTGTACATCCACAGGAACTTTCCCTGTCGCGCACTCCCAAATACTTTTTTGCATTGCTTTATGGTTTTTTGTAGCCAAAAGAGTTATATACGTATGTATGAAATCCGTTGGTGCGCGCAACATCCGGTTGCGGAGGGTAACAAAATTCGACAAAGTTTAAATGCATTCCGGTGTATCAAAAGTCTCATTATAAGCCGATCGCCTTCAAATTTTGCACGTAAATGCGCATAACGGTGAAGATCGTTCTTACACCGATCCACTGTTCTAGCACGTTTTTCAAATTTTAAAATTCATTTTAAAATTCGAAAAAAATCGTGGAAGTCTGGATCCGTGTAAGAACGATCTTCATGGTTATGTGTACAGTGTATTTATATGCAAAATTTGAAAGGGATCGGTCCATAATGAGACTTTTGGTACACCTGAATGCATTTAAACTGTTTGGAATTTTTCTAACAGCCCTAACTCCCGCACCGGATGTTGCGCGCGAAAACGGATTTCACGCCTCTGTATACAAATCATTTTGCTACACAACAGCAAAAAGAAATTCAAAAAAGTGTTTGGAAGTGCGAGAAAGCGAATAATCCCGCCAGTGTACTCGAATCTGGTGCTATGTACGAGCCAAATCCCCTAATAATTCTCCGAATTCCAATTCAATGATGCAGTGTTTCTCCTTACCGGCGTAAAAGCAATGAATATGTAAACTTTGTACCGGCGACTTTGTATACAGAACTGTACACGTTAACTTTTTTTGCGGTATATTGTTTTTACTAGTATCTGCAGTATCCCGCCGTATCACACGGTATCCCCTACGTGTACGTCATTAATTTTATTCTCACAATTTTTGGGCTTCTTTTTGTTCAACGCCGTATCCCCTCGCATCTGTGCAGTATCCTTTACGTATCGTATATGTATCCCATTAAAAACCCTAAGAAAACAAGAACCTAAAACCCTAAGAAAGCTTTAGATATCTAAGAAAATTAGCGGGATACATGGAGGATACACGAAGGATACTGTGAGCCTGCGAAGGTATGTGGGATCACACGAAATGCTAAGAAGAATGAGAACATTAACAACATTAGCAAAACGTGCAGAATACGATGTTTGCATGCGTACCACTCTCGAAAGCCACAATATCTCACAGTATATGAGAAGGAGAACTAGCCGGTAAAGTGGACAGAACTCATAACGCGATGGAATGATGGTGGTGGTCTTATCGGTTGTGCAAATACTATCGCTACAGTTTACTCCACATATCTTTCATTTGTTCTGCTGAATTCAGCTTTGGGGGTTACAGTATAAAAAGGCGCAGCATCACGTCAGTTTGGAGTCAAAAATTTCGTAATTTTTTTCTGGATCTTTTGAGATAATGGTTGAGTGATTCTGTTACGTACTTCACAAAAAATGGGTGGTAGAACTGACTAACCCACACACGCATAAACGGAGATCAGTTTGCAACAAGGAAAACAGCCAGTGCGCACAATATGTTTTAAAACCGAGCCATCAACTTCTTTTTGTCGTACATTGTACAAGTATAGTACTCATACACTTATACGAAAGCGACACCATATACAATTTTGTCCCGTAATTTCAATCGCAATAGTTCAGCAAAATATACGGTATATCCCCCCTCAGAAAAATTTGATTTTGTGTTTGAAGGCAGAGTAGGCATTGGGAATACTTAAAAAGTATTTTCATCGGCAATGGCCCAGTGGGCGTGGTTAAAAACAAATTTATGTGCGGTAAGTAATGTCAACGGAAGTAGGCAAGGCTGCAGTAATAACAGGCAATACAATAGCCGCGCCTCGGAACATAATTTTTCAATCGTATAACCAGCAGTGTGGGAATATGTACAGTACGTTACAATACATACGGTTTGTATTAAAAACTCAGATTGTTTTCTGGCCACGCCCACTGGGCCATTGCCAGTGAAATTACTTTTTTTATGATTACCAGCACTAAATCTGTATTTGAGCAAAAAATGAATTTTTTGTGAGGGGAGTCGGTGACCGGGCCCTGGTTAGTTGTCCCAGCTAAGAGTTAAAAAATTTTTTACCTTCTCTAATTTGTCGCGGCAGGGCTGGAATAAATGGATTGCGCAGACGAAAAAATCTTGGGTAGTTTCATTTCAATGTTTTAAAAATTAGGATTGTTCTCCTTGGAAGCGCATTGGGTAAACAAACAACGGGTATTGTGTCAGAGTTGTCACCAGCTGGCTTGCGCTGCGATCATCACACTGCTGCATTTCCACGTGGCGTCACCTTAAATTACGCAACGAGAAATTTCAGCGTCCCAGTCCGAACTCCGCCGCGCCGCAATCCTGCCAGCAATCACACAATCTCATCGTATCGGGAATAATTCTAGTTTTTAGCACGCTTTCTTACTGGCTGGGTAATGGCATAGATCTCGCGTGGTCGTTCGCCTACATCGGTAGCAGTACGTTGTGCTTGTGGCGTCTTCCCTACACGCAGATGCTGGAATGCCAACCAATCACCGATCTGCTTCGCCACATCGACGTATCGTCTTCTTTTCTGATTTACGGTGGCACTTGGATCATTCCCTGGTTGTGTCCATCGAAGGAACCAGTTTGCGAAAATCGAGAAATGCAATCGCTTGTCCACGTGGCGCGTATTCGGCCGAGAATCAGACTGGACAACCAGGATGAACCCGACGAGCTAACAATGAGCGACGACAACCATACCCGACATGATGGCGAAGCAGGCACCAAGAGGCGGAATATACCATAATTTTTCCCACCATATTAATTAAGCAGCTTCCTGTTTTTCTACTATAACATTTTTAAAATATGGAATGACGCGCTCTCCACCGTGCTTTCTTTAACGATACGCGAACCATTCAGATGATATTATGAATAATTTGATGAGAAGCTTGCAGAGAATTTTTACGGAGGGAGGGGGGGGGTGAATTTTTACGGTCGGAGTGACCGGTCGTATAGAACCTGATTTTAAAAGTGTGACTTACATTTGTGATAGTGCAGATTCACTGCAGAAAAGTATGTTATTAAACTATGCCAAATCACTGCGTCGGTTGCACAGGCGTACTGTGTACAATTGTACACTGTACAATACTGTACAAATCACAATGCATAGAAACGGTCATCCGTCATAATGTATCGTTAATCAATGACCGTCATAGTGTATCGTTAATCAAAACGGGAATGATGACATTATTATGGGTTTTTGTTACTTGTGTAATTTCCGTCGTCATGGGTGCAACATCAGGTATTGTCGTCAGAAAAAGTGGAGGAGTACAGTAGTTAAGCAAGTTAAGCATAGGCAACAGTAGAAATTAATCAAGCAATTCTGTAAGCTGTAAATATAGATACTATGCAGCTGTGATATAGATACTATAAATACTGTAAGCTGTAAATATAGAAGTATGCAGTGTATGTAAGTACTTGTTGGCAAGTGGCATTTTGAAGCTTCGGCATTGAGAAAGAAGCAGGAGTAGTCTTTGGCCAACGGGAAATTTTCCCACTGTAGGATGCACGGCAGCACGGGTAATGCAGGATCGTTACTAACTGTATTTTACAAAATTACGTTCACGAAAAGTAGAGGCACATGCGAGTACAATCCGGATCCATAGTTACCATAGCATTAAATATCGTTTTGTGTCAGAACATATTAGTACCTCAGATTAAGAAATTCTTTTAAGAACGGTATTGTTTTTGCATCAGGAAGAGCTGATTTTGTACAGATAGTATGATCTCCCATAAACTCCAAGATAGTAGTATCGCAAAATATTTCGCCCATGCGCCGTTGGGGGGTACCGGTGAGATTGTAAAGTGTAAAAGCTTGACCCAGTCACCGCCATGGACTACACATCGGCAAGTCCGTACATAATACGGGCGCGTAATTAGAAACATTGTTGCTGAACGCAAAAGAAACATCCAAATAAGGAGCTGCAATGGCATGGCAATGAACTTATTGTCTCGTTGTGCCCCATGAAATATACACCTAAAAAATCCCGTACTGTATACAGCACGTCATACGTTAGGACAATTAGTGTACGTATCTCGGGAATACAAAATTACGGAGTGGCTATTTTGCCGCAGCTTTTGCCACCACTTAGTTTCCCACTTCTATACGGACAAACGGAAGGACAAACAATGTTAATGTGGAGCAAGGGGATTTTTACCCGAAATACCGTCGGGTGGAACAGTTTTACAAATTAACCATTATGTTGTGTCTAAAGTAATTCTTGTCATCCACATAAAGTGCCATGTTGTTGTTGTTGCATAAATGTACAGAATTTCCTATGGGCTGTTACCATATGTATGCAGTTTCCGCGCGTAGCAACGATGACCTCCTCAATGTCAGGCAGACCCAGCTGCTTAACCCGTTGACGGGCATTGGCGTCAGGGCGCAACATGGTGTTCAGAATTTTTTTCCAAGTGATCGCGAACAGTTAATTGATATCCCTTTGCATAATTAGCAACAAGGGACCTTAAAGCAGCAGTAACAACAGAACTCAAACTTGTATCTTAAGTTAATTACAAACTACAGGTGTCCAAAAATGACCAATTTCGGACTTTCTGACCTCTCGCAGATCTTGCTAATTAATTAATTAGTGGATGAGTAATTAAACCGGAGATAAATCTGCAAGGTACAAATGACAACGCTTTATTCAAAAATGTCCAACGCAGATTCTATAAGTTGAACCATACATGACCGCAGTCCGTCAAAAACGTGTTTTGCGTGCCAACACCAATGCCCATGAAGGGTTGTGAATACACGGGCGGGTGCACTTTCGACAGATTCTTATCACTACGTAACCGGAATAATTTAATATCGGTTCGGACGCCAAACATGCGCCATGCGGTTTGGTTGTAGGAGGTTGGCAAAACATGGGGTTGCTGAACACCACCCCGGGCGGTCGGCATGGTAGACGAGATTCTAATTCTACCGTCAGTGTATAATTGTAGCTCTGTAACTGAAATGGCAGCACAACACTGCTTTCTGCCGCGTTCCACCTTCGATACCGAATACCGATGCACCGCTTGGGCAAGCAAAGCGGTGAAGCCACGTAGCCTTAAAAAACATGCAAATTTTGAGTTTTGACCAGTCTCGGGCGACTGCGAACTGTAATGATAATATCAGTGATGTTAACGTTTCCGAACAGCCTTATATAGGTCACATCCGGTCACTAATGAATTTCGTTCGAAAAAGTGCTAGTGACAACTAATATCTGGTTCGGCGCCAATCGCCTTTGCATCTGAACCATTTCCGCCGCTTTCCCCATACCGGCAACTGCGGCCACATCCAGGAAACGTGCAAAGCCAAACAATGCACGCAGTGGGAAGGTAATTCGGTGTGTCAGAAATGCAAGAAGTGCAATGTTAAATTGCACAAAGACTGCTTCGTTTAGTACAATTGGAGAGACTGATGAAAGTTTTGGGAAGGATTAGTCTCAAAATCGCTTGTTTTCTACGTTTTTTATATGTAGCAGTGGTCAAAATGCAACAAAACGGGTTTTGGCAGTTTTTAATTTTTTACTGACCATTGGTCAAATTGTTGACCACTTCTATACTTCTGAGTACTTTTTTTGTGCTATTTGATGAAGTAAGTGCTTTTACTTTATTCCTGTTAGCCTAATTGTTACAAAAATAAGCATTTATATGCTGTAGACCGTCTATGGGCATTGGCGTTGGCAAACACCCTAGTCACCACCGCTGACCTATGGTCAGCACAAGCTCACAAAAAATTCCCTATCTTAATTGATTTTTTTCATCGGTAAATCCCGATTTTCAAAAGAAAATTCGCACTCCTTCGGGTACCGCCCGCTGGAGGGTTAATGTTGTGCGCGTTGTAGCTGCGCTATAGCCTATACATTAGTTGGTTTTTTTTCTGGTGTTATATGCGAGATCCAGTAAACACGATTAAGGAGTTTGTAGTTAAATCGTTCGACTTCAGTAATATTCTTTTATTGCCACTGTAATACTATTACTCCACCCGCTGTACTAAAAGCCAGAGTCATGCAGCGCCAAATCGGTGTCATCTCCATTCTGCTTCTGCTGGCCATGTCCAGCGACCCGACAGCGGCCCAGTTGACCGGCTCCATGGATTCAACAGCCCTGGCCTACCTGCAGCAGACCGCAATGGCCGCCCGCATGCGCCGTGCCGACGACAACGCGGCATTTGGCCATCCACGCCCCGCGCGCTGCCTCTGCAACGTATTCCCCGCGTGTTGCGGGAACGGTGGCTGGCCCACCTATAATTATTACTGGGGCTAATATGCCAGTAACTGAGAAATTCCTTATGTTTTTCAGCACCTCGTTGCAAGCCAGTAGCAATACTGTTTTTTTTCTACTGTCAACTTTTTCGAAATAAAAATTAATATTGGTGTTTGCACGTCTAAGAATGTCCAATTCATGTTGCCGAAAAGGGTTAGTGTCAACTATGCAAATAACGATTCCATATTCATCTGTGCTACTCGTAAGAAGAGATGTCTAACATATTTCAAATAATATAAAGATATAAACGTACTACGCTATTTTCGTCGCTAAAGATTAACGATCACTATTTTAGAAACAACGGCCATGTCAAGAAAAAAACTCCGAAAGTTCCGCCAGAAACCGTTTTATAAATTGAGTATATACGGAATCAACAACGTTGTGCAAGTTTTAACTTTTACGAAGTGGTTTACACTTACGGCCCACAAACGGTGTTTACGCCTATGTACTCTATTATACAAATCACTTAGCTATATAGCGTCTTAAAACAAACCAGAACAGGGTTTGGAAGTGCCCCAAAGTGAAAGGTTTCGTGCATGTACTGTACACGAATTCGGTGCCATCACTGCCATGCACCAAGTCACTTCCCTAAGTTCCCTTAAATAATTCATCTCCCAGACAGCTTAAGATGATGAAAGCCACGAATTACTCAAACTGCGCAAATTAGAACCATAAATGCGTCCTCATGCGGACAAAAGATGCCGACTTTGGGGGATACAGTTTCAGACCCATAACGCTTTCCTGGCTTCAATTTATAGTCACTGCGATTGTGCGCCAGTTTTTGATCCCCCAATTAAAACCGATGTGATGTGCGCGCGCCGACGTTTTCCCGTACTTACTTTAGACGATTATGACAAAAAAGTGGCAATACTTACCGGAAAACAAAACATTTATTAAAATATTAAGTGATGTAAGTCTCAATTTTTGAGGAATATTGAGCTATTCTGGCATTACTGGTCAGAGAAAAAGGATTTCGAACAAGCTGCCTGTCTCGCTGCTGCCCATTTCAAACACGCAGTCGTCATACTGTACATACGTACATCATAAAACAGCAGTAGCACTTTACGTAACATGCTCAATATCATGCCTTCGTCCGCTCTACGATAACAGTGCCCAGTAGTAATATGCCTGTCTCGACCGGCATTTAGATGTGGGACGCTGATAAGAGCGTCCCGGGATGACGTCCCGTTTTTCAAAAATAATTTAGAAAATTCTGAAAAAATTCCTAATGACCTAGAAAAATTCGTAAAAATAGGGTAAATATGTGTTAAATAGAGAAACGTGTTTGAACATGAAAGCTTGAATGCAACGGTGGTATTTATAGCCAAAATAGGAACTGACGGAAAGTTAATTACTAGCTGATGGACTTGTACAATCGTATATTATCGTTCCTTGAATGGGGTATTCATCTTGGACCCCTTTGGAACTGGCTAAGGCTGGCTTTGAATGTACTGGTTATGAGGACTTAATTACGTGTAGTTATTGTCTTGGAACTATTAGTGCACGGAACATAAAGGGTACACCGGTTGCAACACATAAAATTTATTTTCCGGATTGTAAAATGTCGAGATCAGAAAGTGAAGTTACCAGCTGTAGTGACACCGAAGCGGACGCAGACGTTTATGATGGAGAGGCTAGTGAGGAGGAATTTGCTGGATTCGAGGTGTACAGCAAGGACATCATTACCAAGGTTTACTGCCCAAAAATGCAATCCTATGAAAGCCGCTTCGCTACTTTTGCTCGTTGGCCAAGCAGTCCACATCAACATCCACAAGAAATGGCTGCAGCGGGTTTTACTTTATAAACTATTGTATACTGACACGCTGTTTTTACTGTGGCATGGGAAGAGATTGCTGGAGAGAAAATGAAGACCCTTGGGAGATTCATGCTGCCTTAAGACCGCAGTGTCCGTATTTGATGGAGCAGAAGGGGAAAGTTTTATAAATACGATTCAGCAGAAGAAACAGAACAAATATAGAAATGCATCTAAAGAAGGTTAGATTGGCAGTAAAGAGTAAATACCGTATTACAACTAAGCTTTCGATATTGTAGATGAAGACGCGCTGCTGTGGCCAGACAACGTGGCCGAAGAAGAAAAAAATTCTACAAGCTTTACAGTTCTATAGTTGGGAGCACGTGATGGAAGCCTTACGCCGGCGTCCGAGTGCGAGAATCATGGCCCAGTCGGAGCTGGGGTTTCCTGGTCTGTTCCTGGCTTGAACAGGGTTGCCGGGACAGCGAAAGGCGTGAAAGGTTATTGGCTTTATATAGTGGCCCTGCATTGCTGAACGGTAAATCAGTTTTGTGGTATTAACAGAAATGCGAGAATGAAGGGTAATAGCGAGGAACATCTGCGGGCAGTAAGAGAGCATTGGCGACGAATATTCCTACGTTCTCCAGCAGATCATCTGGCCGAAGTGAAAGACGAAAAGCTGTGTAAAATTTGTTACACAAATGTCATCACGCAGGTTCTATATCCATGTGGTCATTTTGTTGTTTGCAACTGTTGTGCGAAGGACTGTGATGGTTGCCCAATGTGTCGTTCCGTCATAAAAAAATCTTGCCAGTGTATTTTTGTTAAAAAAAGAACAAGCTGTGGCTTGCTACTGAAATTTTTTTGTTTTATGTTAAGCTACCAGGGATTGAACCCCAGACCTTATCCTATAAAATTGTTTAGTTTACGAGTAAGCCACAACATGTTCTGGTGAAAGTTGATTAAAGTTTTGCATCTATTTGATTACTTACTGGAAATCCACAACGCACTCTGCGCAAAGGAACCGGCAACGACGGATTCGACCAATAGTTATTAAGAGCAGTTGCATTACTACCAGCGTTATGTATCAGCTTTCACGGAAGCTAGTCAAACATTCAAGTTTGTTACAGGACATACAAGGAACAAGCAGCATTGGACATGACCAAGATATGGTAACGTCTATTGCTGAAGTTCCGTGGTACACGTCCTCCTATATTTGCAAAGCCAATACTTTTAAGTTCCAATTCACATTGAGGTGTACATGGAACTGGTGGCTATGGAAATGACCAATTACAATTGAGGTAATTTCCATTACTACCAGCGCTACGTATCAACTCTCATAAAAGTCTGTCAAACATTCAAAAATACTGCAGGACGTACAAAGAACCAATAATAATGATGGATATGACCAACGTGCGGTAATGTCCATCATTATGGCTCCTGCTACAGACCGTCGACTTATTTATGAAGCCTATACCTTGAGTTCTGAATCGCATTGAGGTGAACATGGAGCTAGTCGCAATGGAAATGACCAATAGAAACTACGGTGATGTCCATTACTACCAGCGCAATGTACAACTCACACAAAAGTGTAACGGGAATTACGGATAGTAACAGATTAGATATTTGATCACATTCCTTTCAAAGCAGTTCCTGGTAGCTGAAACTGGTTTCGGTCCTGCTCAGTAGTCGTAA
>NW_026570480.1:0-87208 GCF_019649055.1 Paramacrobiotus metropolitanus | reverse complement strand
AAGTAAAAATTTCAATCCTTAGAGTTCAAAATAAAATAAAATAAAATGTATGAAATTTAACGGCCATCGGCCTTTTAATCAGATTACATAAGGTACAAATTCGGCAAAATTTCGCTAAATCAGACTTCATTTCAGGCCAGAAAAACCGAAGGTGCTTTTATATAAGTAATCATATGGCGAAATGGCACTATACTTATGAAGCAACCGACGGTGTACTGATTCAGCTAATATTTTACGCCATTGAAACGGGGTGTATCAGAATTTTAGGGATTCTCTTCTGGATATCCTCTCTTTCGCCGTAATGGCAGATAATGCCTTTACTTTCAGAACTAGAGGAGATGCCAGGCCGCGTATGCAGATTCCTCGAGAGTACAATCTCCATCAACAACGGCGTCCCACAACATCATGTCACTACTCCATCTGGCGATACCTCCAGAATTCCTGCTTATCAAGGGCGTCATCGAAGTATTACACCTTGTGGCCAGAACTGCTCAATTGGGCGTGCCCAAGCCGGAACTGGGAGAGTTCTGTCTTCTACAATAGGCAAAGAAGTTTTGCTGGCTGCGCCGGCCCATCTCCATTGCGTTACAGGTAATTGACGAAGTATCACTGGCCACCGGGGCAACTAGTTCAGATTGGCCCCCTCCCGGCTGGGATACATTCAGAATAGCCGGTTCTCTATCATTGTGGCCATGCGCTTTTTAGCATCAGCCGACGGGTCTCTTTTACGCTTTTGTCGTTATCTGATTAACAAATCTTTCCACAGGTTTCACCACACGCCCGGAGCGGGTTTTAAGTAATGGAACCCGCTTCCATCTGGTTATCCAGATATTCAGCGTACTCAGCATCAAGGCGCGACGATGCTGAATCAACGGATGGAATCACCGGCGGCGGCGCGGGCGCCTCAACTAACTCATCGGGGCATTCCTTCTCCACACAATCGAGCAACTTCGGTAAGTGCTCGTCTTGCAGAATAGTATCGACGTCGCGGAAATTATACGGCTTTAAACGGCTGACATGTACAGTGTCAGTTTTGACATTTCCACGCCGATTACTCTTTACTACGTAATGCACTGGCCCTGACTGACGCACAATTTCCCATCCAGCAGTCCAACGGGGCATAAGGGATGGATTTTTCCCCACTTTCCGATGAAGTACATACACCAGAACCTGATCTCCCGGTTTATACGATACATGTGAAATATTTGCATCGTAACGAATTTTGTCCTTAAGTTTATGGCGAAACTCTTCTGCATTCACCAAGTCCAAGGCCTCGCCAAGGCCACGCTGCATCTGCTGTACGTATACATGGGCGGGAATCACAAAATCCTCTTCAAACGGCAGGAAGTTATTTATCGGTAAGCGCATCTCGGTGCCGTGCATCATGAAGAATGGTGAGCGGCCCGTTCGCTCCACAACCTTACTGTTAAATGCCGCACAAAGTGCTGGGAGGAATATGTCCCAATCACTTTGCTGCTCATTCACATACTTGGCTAGCGCCTTTTGATTTCCCTACGCGTTTTTCGACGAGTCCATTGCCCTGCTGGTGGCCTGACGCCGTCGGTGCGTGAGCAACACCCGCGAGAGCGAAGCTCCCGAAACATCTCAGACATGAAATTACTGCCGCGGTCTGAGGTGATGTACAGGCATGCCAAAGACTGTGAGAATGCGGCGATAAAGAACAACGCCAATGTGGCAGCATCATTTCTCTCGACTGCCTCAGCCACAATGTATTTGCTCCCGTAATCTACTGCAATAATTATGTTTTTGTTTCCAGATTCCGTCGTTGGGAGAGCCGGAGCAACGTCGATTGCCCAAACTAACCGGGGAGGAACCGTTGGATTTGACTGGAGAGCACCGGCCGGTGCTGTAGCAAGAGGATTTTGTGCAAGACACGCCGGGCAAGAAGCACAATAACTTTTAACAGACTCGAACATACGGGGCCAATAAAAATACTTGTACATCCTTTTGTAGGTGGCCAGGACGCCCAAGTGTGCTGCTAACGGGGAATCATGGTTATCCTGAAGGAACTGAAGCCGCCAGTGAACAGGTACATACATGCAGTAATAGATCTTCCGGTTTAATTCAAACTTATAATAAACAACGCCCTGTTTCACTACAAATTTGTTTAGGTGTAATTTCTCGTGCTCTGACATCTTTTCCTTTTTATTTTCTAGGAGCAGCCGCCATCGGACAATTCGCGCATCGCGAGACTGCTCTTCAGCCCAGTATGAAGCCTTATCGTCAGTAATTAACTTCTGCACCTTATCCTCATCAAAGGCTTTCATGTCTTCCTCTGGAATGGCTTTAACTTCGGCTGACATCATCTCAAAGCGGATATCCACATAATCTCTTTCCAGGATCGCGAAACAACACTCGATCATCGCGGCATCACCGGCGAAAGGGTAAGTTTGCCGATAATCAAACTCGATATCCGAGTCATCAGAATTAGGTTCCGGTTGTTCTCCCGGATTTCTGCTCAACGCGTCAGCAATTACATTCTCCTTGCCAGGTATGTGAACTGGTTTAGTATTGAATTGCTGGATATATAAGGCCCAGCGCCCAAGGCGGCCAGCGGCATCACGCATATTATTTAAAAACACTAACGCTTGGTGATCTGTTTGTACTTCGAACTGGTAGTCCGACAAATAATGCTTCCATTTCTTTAAAGCACAGATAACCGCGTAAGCTTCAAGCTCAGTAGGGAAATACAGTCTTTTCTGTGTTTCAGTCAACTTGCGGCTTAGATACGCAATAGGACGCCAGTTTGTTGGCACACCAGTTGGTTTATCCTTGGGACATTGCATAAGAACTGCACCCACAGCAATAGTACTTGCATCGACGATAACACGCGACAAAGCCTCCGGGTCATAACGGGCCAAGACCGGCGCCGTCACCAAGGCCTCCTTCAATTGTTCCACAGACCTGCACTGATCCGTTCCCCATTCAAAGGTAACTTTTTTAGGAATCAACTTTTGAAGCGGCTCAGCGATCTCTTGAAAATTCTTAATAAATTGACGATAATATCCTACCATACCTAAAAATCTGAGGATATCTTTCTTATCTTTTATAGGGCCAAATTCTTTAACCGCCTGGATCTTCTCTGGATCCGTACTTATACCAAATTGATCGACCGTGTGACCCAAGAACGTTATTGAATTTACAAATAATTCTGTTTTTTCAGGATTAATGGTCCAGCCGCATTCCTGGAGCCGCAAGAAGAGCTCCTGTAAATCACGCATATGATCTGCCAGGTTTTTACTGAAGACAATAATGTCATCAATAAAAACTAACACATTCCTCCACTTCATATTCGCAAGCGTCAAATCCATGGCGCGCTGGAAAGCCGAAGGCGCGTCTTTCATCCCAAAAGGTAAGACTTTGTATTGAAACGTGAACTCTTCACCAACCATTGTCGTTTTGCACCGGTCTTCTGGTTTTATTTTAATTTGCCAAAATCCGCTCTTTAAGTCAATCTTGCTAAAGACCGTTGCTTTATCGAGGGCATTTAATATGTCGTCCACTCTGGGAAGCGGGTAACTGCTGCCCATTAATCTTTCGTTAAGCTTACGGAAATCCACGGTTAAACGCCGGGATTTATCCTTCTTCTTCACTATGCAGATGGGACTGCCCCACGCCGAATTTGTTGGCTCAATAATACCGTCTTTAATCATTTCTTGGGTTTTAGCCTGGAGCCATTTGCGGTCTTCAAACGATGTCCGATACGGAGGGGTTCTGACCGGCAAACTTGTGCCTGTATCCACAGAGTGCTCATAAATGGTACAGCATCCCACAGGACGCGCTTTAGTCGGTAAGACCGATTTGGCCTGATAAAATATAGCTTTTAATTCCTCCTTGCTTGGACAAATGTTTCCGACTTTAATTTTTGCGAACGTTTCTTCGGTTTCCGGATCAACGACACTAACGGCGGGTGGCGGCAGCTGCATAGCCACGCATTCATTTATTTTCTCCGGTGTCGAGACACCTTCTTCCACACGGGGAATGCCACCAATTGCCTCTTGACAATTCTCCTGGAACTCCGGAGAGTCCATTTGGTACACTGCGTCCACAAGCGCGACTTCGCCAAGGTTGGTTTCTTCATTCAAAACGAGCGGTTTGTCAGAGACGTTAACAACGCAGACTCGGCAATTACCATACTCATTTAGCGTTAAGACGCCATCGAGTAATACGGCGTTTTTATTTGACTCTGGTATTTTTCCTTCGTAGAGAAACGGCTGGGTGTACAGGTATTCGTCCTGAAATTCCATGAACTGTTCGTCAGACATCGACGTCGTTGCACGAATAATTCCCTGTGAATGGGGCTGAATTATAACCGGCGAAGGGGAAAAGCTCCATCTTGAAGCAATCAATCGGACCGGGTTCTGGCTCGAAGCGGTAAATATCATGTTCTACCGAATTAACCTCAACCTGTGCTTGTGCCTGTTTCAGATGGGCGTCCCTGTACGCGAGCTCGATGGCATCCTTCGAATAGACGCATGCCGGGATGTCAGTGGATTCCCGGACGTCCTGAGACCGTTTGGGCAAATTTTAGCCGTCGGTTGTTGCAACACCGGTGCCGGCTGCACTGTCTCGGCGGACATCTGGCTTGCGGCCTCACGCTCGGCGTATTCCCGCCGAATTCTACGGCTGTAACTGGACTTTTTACGCCTAGGGGAATTCCTTCCCGAACCTTCCGGTGATGGTTCGTAATTTCCCACGGTGGGTTGTACTAAATTAGCAACAGCAGACTCACTCAACGCTTTCTGTTTTTGTATTTCATTCCAGATTTCCCACTGTTCATTAATATTAATTTTTGTCGCAACATCGTAGGTAGATCTGACATCCTCCGAAACGAACTCAGACGGCTTCGGCGGCGGTGAGTTGCTAATCATTTGAGAATTTATTTCCCTTTGCTTCTCCGCTTGTTTATCTTCGTAGGAGACCGGACACGGGCCGATGTTAATGGGTTTCATTCCATCAGCAGGAACGAAGCTACCATTTTCAAATTCTCCTGCTGGCGCCGGGTTATCCACGGAGAAGGTAACTTTACGTTTTCCTGTAGCTTTCTGTGCGTTTAATTGCTCCGTGCGTTTCAAGGTTTCAAAATGCCGGCGATCATTAATCGAGTTTCGACACACGTCGCAGTTCTTCTCATACCGTTCGATTTCGATAATACAGTCAGGCCAATAAAATAATTTCACCAAATACGGATATAATTTTTCATGCCGGCCATACGCTTGCTTATGAATTAAAATTTCGTGGAAGCAGGCAATTAATTTCTGTCGCCATTGATGCGGCACGTAAATTCTCGGGCATGCACCAGAATGATCAGGTACTCTGCACAATATCCCTTCACAAATGACAAATCTGTTGATTTCGTATTTGGTAAAATTCGTATTAGCATGCGACGGTTTCTTGTACATTTGGTACCACATTCGGCTATCAACACACTGCTGTTGAGTTTCGCGCCAAAATTGCGGATCACGGAATCTTTTCTCTGAAGGATACAGCTGTTTATCCTGTGGCCTATCCATCGGCGTCATCCACTTCTTCAACTCTGGATTGCGTGCCATGAAAGACGGATAGTCATGGACTTCATCGACGTCTCTGCGGTCGCGCTCAACAGGTATAACATTAAGCAATTTGTTATCTATGCTAAGACATTCGACCACCTTCGCTGATTTCTCCAAAACACCCATGTATAGATATTTTGCTGCAGGGTGCTGCTTTAATACTGCATCCACTGACGAAATCTGAATTGGAAGTTGCAGGGAGTCGTCACCCCCACGAACTTGACTGGAGCCAGAGTTAGGCACAGGACTAATCGATGTCGGAGACGAGGTACTCGGACTGCTTGCCGGTGACAGCTGAACAACTTTTTCCTTTTTAATTGGCGGCTGGGAGGACGCCTGTTCTCTCCCCCGCGAACTTGACTGCATACTACTTACAATTGTTTCACCGCCTCCCCCACGAACTTGATTCGGTTCTGGGTTTTTATCTACCTTAATCTCCTTTTTAATTGCAGGACGAACAGGTTCATCCGCGACGGTAGCTGCTCTCGGGAGATATTGGCGAATCATCTCCTGTACTACACTGCGCACAAACTCCTCATCACGTTGATCAGATCCCTTTTTAATCGGAGCTACGTGAACTGGTGTAGTTTCTTTAATTCCCGTTTTCACCGGGGCATCAGCCGCTTTTGTCACTGGTGGCGTCGCGACTGGACGCGGCCACTCCTGTTTAGCTTTTTGTAAGTGTAAGATACAAATTTCTGGGTCAGCTTTTGCCAAAATTAAATGTGCCGACACATAAGGCACGAATTTTGCTTCTTTAGCGACGCCAATGCGCTCTGTCAACATCAACGCAGGGATTGACGGGGATGGCTTAACTCCCACAGGAATTAACGGGTCAAAATCATGTAAGCGAATGACATCCGACATCAGGTGAGTTTCGCGACGGAAAAATGCCGGAGCGTTAGGCTGTCTACGCGAGAGACGCCAAGTCATCGTATTCATGTCCAGAATAAAAGGTTTTGTAGCTAAAAAGTCTAAACCTAAAACAACGTGGTCCCTATCGAAAGTGGAGCTCACAAGCATTGCGTGCTCAAAAGCCATCCCGAATTCGTGGATTGTGACCACTACCGACAACGGCTCAATCAGCTGTCTCCCTTGGTAAGCTGTATGTACAACCCTGCCTTTAATGTGATCAGGACAGCGGTGAATGTTTAATTTTAAATCCTTCGCCATTTTTAAAGACATAACAGAAATGCTAGAGCCAGTGTCCAGCATGGTTTTTACTTTCTGATAATTTATGTCAATTACAGAATACCAAGCCTGGGCATCCAGCGTCGGCAACAAACAAACGTGATCTGCCAACGGATATTGCGAAAAATCCTGTACTTCCATTTTATTGCACTGTGGCGGCGGCGTGGACAGACCGGCCGGTAAGTCCAACTCCATCATATTAATTTGCTGCTGCGGGTTATTGTATCTTGCCAACAATTCTGCAGATGGCTCATACTGACGGGGAAGTACAAACTGATTCGTACAACCTGCAGCGGGATGAAGACCATGACAGCGGAAACAAATTTCGACTCCACGATTTGTTCGCCATTTATCCTTCAGGATATTTCGTTCATCAAACGGAGGTTGATTTCCAGCCTGCTGATTTTGCCGGTAATTCTGATTATTCTGATTTTGTTGGCGATTATTATTGTTGTTATAATTGCCACGTCCGCGATAGTTGTTATTATTATTTCGGTAATTTCCACGATTATTACCGCCATCATAATTGTTGTTATTCACAGAACCATTCTGTTGGTACTGCTGATCGAAATTCTGCACCGGTTGTTGGAATTGCGGCTGCATAACCGGCATCATTGGATTCATCATTTGAACTGGGACAGGCATAGGAGCCTGCATAGGAATTGGTTGAGGGAAAGTCTGCGCAAATTGTACCGGGTGTTGTTCAACAAATGGTGGCTGTGAATACACCGGAACTGGAACAAATTGCGGCTGGGGAACATTCAGGACGGGTTGGATTGGAGCCACCGTATTCTGCGGCTGCGGAATCACCGTTTCCGAGTACGAGCGGGAGTATCCGCCTCGATTATTGCCATAATTTCCGCGGCCTCCCCGGTTCAAATAATAATTTCCTCTTTGAGACGAGCCACCACGGCCGCCTCGATACTCATAATTCAAATTATTATTATTATTTCCAGCGCTTCTCGGTTCTGAAGGAGCGCTTTTCTGAGTTGATTCAGGTGCCTTCTTATCTTTATTCATGCGCTTCCATAACTTTTCGCATTCCTGTAACTTCTTCTCAAATTCCGCATAATTTTTAGGTGCCGCATTATAAATTTCACGGAACCATGCCGGTCGATGCTCCTGTACGCCATCAAGGAGTGCTTCAACCTGCTCTTCATCCGATGTTTTTAGTTCCTCAAACCATGGGAGGAAACTATCCAGGTAAGCACGAACTGGTTCATAAAATTCTAATTTGCGATTATTCATTTTCCTACGAATGTCGGCCCTAGACAGCGAGCCGTTAAAGTGCTCTACAATAGCGGGCTTAAAGAAATCAGACCATGATTTGCCTTTATTGTCTTTCCAAAATTTTTCAAACCATTGAAAAGACGGACCGGTGAATGCACCGATTACTCTGCGACACGTTGTTTCATCATTCCAGTTATTCGTGGCTCTACATTGTTCAACATTCATGAGCCATCTTTGAATTTTTTCTGGATGAGCATCGTCAAAGGCAAAGAGCTTCATGCCACCTACCGTTTTATCGCTGTCCTTTTCCACAAATTTCGCTAAAAGTTCAACAACGCTTTCTTGTGTAAGTGTCGTTCTATCCGAAATTTGGGTCTGTTTATTCAGCCATTCCTCCAGCTGAGGATTTCTGGACATAGACTCATTGCTGGTCGTACTACTGGGGCGACGGTGTTCGTCCTCCATCAGGGCATCATCCATCAATTCATTTTCCGTATCGGAACTGTCCCTATTTTCTGTTCCTCGCATCTGGCGACTAGATTCGTCAGCTGTTCTTTTCAGAATTTGCTGGCGTAAGTCTGTTGAGCCATTTTTCCTCTGTTTGGCAGGTGCCGTTTCCCTTGGAATTTGACTTTCTGACGATGAACGCAGCATGGTCTGACCCTCCGAGAATTCGACTCGTGATTCCTGCCTAGGCCTGCGTAAGATGCCAGCCGGATTACTGCCAGTAGCTATAGGCTGATCCACATATGACGAGAAATTTTGGGGATTAAATGGTGTAAAAGCGGGAGGACGTAATACGTCTCCTGTTGCTACCGGCGCTTCCCTTTGAAAGTATCCTTCACCACCGCCAAGAGCAGCATCTGTATTTCGAAGCCGACGAAGTTCGTCAAACGCTTGCTTTAGATCCACTTCCATCTTGGTAAGTTGGTCTTGTTTTTCATGCCATTCCTTTCGGCATTGCGCATTTTCTTCATACAGCCGATTACATCTTTCAGACTTTTCATATGCATCAGCCTGTGCTGTATTTTTCGCTTGAATCGCGTTCTCACAATTATCACATCGTTTATCCTTTTTCGAATCTTTTAATTCCTTTTGGGCCTTCTGGACATTCTCTCGCTCTGTAGTCAACAGACCCTGTAGCCTCTCAATTTCCTTTTGGGACAAATCATCCTTTTCCTTGGGAATATGCATCGGGCCGACTGAAGACTTATTGTTCAGCTGCACTCTCGCTTGTGTGAGTTCACGCTGTAGAGAGTCTTCCGCATCTTTAGCCCGCTTCTTTTCGTCATCCAAATCTTTGGTAAGTTTCGTGACCAGGTTCTGTGCATCCGTCAAATTTTTATTAGTTAATTTATGAGCATCTTTCTCAGAATTACAATCTTTCTGAGCTTTCGAGAGCTTTTGGTTCAAATCAGTTATTTGCTTCGTTAAATCCGGTGCTGGTTGCGCACTGAGGCCATCAATCGTAGCTTTCGCGTTTGAAAGATCTCTCTGGGCATCTTCCAACTGTTTTTCAAAATTACGATTTGTGTCTTTTAAAGTATCGCGCTCATCTTGTATTGCATTAAATGCGGCCTCCGCATTTCTGTTGGCTTGTCTTAAGGTGTGCAAATTATCATTCGCAATGCGTATTTCGTTAGCCAATCTGTCATTTTCTATTTGTTCATTTTCAAATTTAATGCGCATTTCATTGAAATTGTTTTGAAATTTCAATTTTTCGTTTCGTTCCGCATCTACGCGGGCGTCTAAAGACATTGTATTACCCATTTCATCTACTTTTGTTTTTGTAGATGCGATGAGCGTGCGGAGACTTTGAATCAATACGGGCATAGTTTGCCGAACTATCAAGCCCACGTCCTGGTCAGTTTCTGCCGCAGCTAACTGCTCATCGACTTCCCTAGCTTGGGTAAGGAAGTCCTCATCTGGTTGCTCAAAATCTTTTTCTGACACAAAACTATGTAATTTTAGCTGTGCCGGGTGGAAAGTCATTGTTCCACCACGAATACTTTTGCTTGCTCTTGTTTCTGATCCCTCGGATATGTCTGTTTTATCCGCAGCCGCCAACGCTATTAAATTATTGTCTGACTGGGACGACTGAGGTTCTGTTTGGCTCTCAGCCACACTTGGGGTTTCCGATATGGGTTCATCCAATATCGCACCGGATGCCTGGGCTGGAATTCTCTCCTTGGCACCGCGCGCGACGCGCTCATTTGCTGCCTGTTTTTTTGGAGTTTTTCCAGTTGCTTTTGACGCTGTGAGTGCGGCTTGAGCCGCCTCTCTTCGTCTATTCAAATCTTCCGTATATTCTGGCAGCCACCTGTTTGCATCCTGCAAGGCAGCTTTAAACTGCTCATCAGTAATGTCCAGGTAAGCTTCAGGGATACATCCCTCGTACTCAATCCAAGGTTTAAAATGTGCTGGTAATCTCGTTTTGGAATTTAAGTACCGCCTGATTTCCTGGTAATCAATCCATGACTTTCCACAGAATGCATCTTGTGCTTCTGGTGGTTCGACATTAAGAGCGATGTACATTAAATTCAACGGAATTTCTTTTGCGTTAAATTTGAACCTTGTCTGAGCTCTCGATCCATCGTACGCCCCAATAATCACTTTGTTATCTGGTATCTTACGCGGTGGTGGGCGATTTCTAGGAATCGAACCGCCCGACATTTCTGCTTTTTATTTTAAATAACCTTTGCGGCTATTTAAAATAAAAGGTACAGCAGCGATTGTGCTACTGGTTTCCAAAATTGCAATTGTGCAATTACTGTCTCCTCACTTCCCAATCCTCCTTTTAGGTTTGAATTGTTCAGTGAGATTAGACACAGCCAACCTTTGCGGTTTCGACTGTAACAAATTCTTAAAATTACACTGCTGCACTTTGCGTGCTACAGTATTTTAGAATTCACAGGTCAATCACCGTTTGCCGGTGTTTACCTATTCACGGTCAACTCTCTCTAGCTGCTGATTTTGGCTACCGCTTGCGGCTTGCCTTTATCAGTCTGCTGGAGATCGTTATCTCACCTAGCCACTGACAATGGCTCGATGCTTACTATCTGCTCTATCTGCAGGCCAGGTACACTGACACTGCAGACTACGCTTTATTCGCCGCGGTTACTGCTTTGCGCAGACAACCCGGAAATTACCCACACAGTACTAGTTTATTTAGCACAGCCGACCTTTAAGGTTTCGACTGTTTATTCCTACGGTCCAATTTAATTAAATTTAATTTAATTGGCGAGGAAGCTCACCAGTGAGGAAGCTCACAATTGCGAGGAAGCTCGCTGAAAATAAATTAACTAGGCCAGATCGGGAACGCTGACCTCCTTCGGCGTACCTTTTGCGGTTCGACGCCTTTCTGTACGGACCACTTTTTACCAGTAAATTACCATCAAACTTTCCACCAATAATTTTCTGTTACATCGGGAAAATTAAAAGACACCGGTGGGCGCCATGTCGTGTATAAGCGTTCACGCCGGTTAAGGCTCCATGAACAATCTTTACTCTTCCACGCCTGTAATGCTCAATCGGTAGGCACTCGTACTCTCAAACTGTAACAGAAGAACTAAGGTGGAAATAAGACGAACGAATCAGGAACACAGAAGATCAGGAATCCCTCAGGAACGAGCTAACCACAACTTCCGGTCGTGAGTCCTGTGAGGATCGGCAAGAGCTAGGACGATTGTGTCACGAGCAAACCTGTATACTAAGCGATAATCCGGGAACGACTATGCACTTCCGTAGGAACAAGTATTGCTGTCTCTTTATCCAATTCACATCACAGTTCACAACACTAGGAAATTGTAATCAGAAAGCAGTCTCAGAAGTAAATCTCAGACTACTGATACCGATATTAGGCATCACAAGAACTTATATAGACTTCGCGTTATGACATCATATACATCGCTAGTAAAAGAGAACAGCAAATCACAGCAGAGATTGACTAGATTATCCGTTATGTTGGAGGTGGAAGGCGGACAGTCAGCATCCGTACGTACATCCGGCGTATGATCCTACTCCCATACGTCAATCCGTACATGCATGCTTTTATACTGTATTTGCTGATCTTGCAGAAAATCGACGTATTACCATTTTGCCTAATTTCAGGATGTAGAAATCAACAGTGTAGATGGTTTTCAAGGACGGGAAAAGGAAATCATCATTTTATCGTGTGTACGTTCAGCGGAGACGTACATGGGCCGCAGCACTCTGGGCTTCACGGATGACAGACGTCGATTAAACGTGGCAATGTCCCGAAGGAGGCCCTGATTATTGTGGGTAATAGCGAAGTGTTCGAGCATTCTGAAATATGGCAGCAGTATTTCAAATATATTCCCCGTGTGCCCTTGGACATCGTATGCCGTTTCCTGCCTATGCCGTGCAGTACCTTGCCCCAGGAACGTTGTCAGATCTGTCCGGAGGGCAACCCGCGACGTGTTCAGCTGGCGATGGAAGCGTTTGAACTTTAATAAGCCCATCCAAAAATGTTGAAGTGTATTTTAGGTTAACTGTTACAGTCCTAGAAATCAAGCCAGTCTTTTCAATGTGGCCTGCATGACGCAATTTGCAGATTCCAGGATATTCTGCGCATGCTCCATGATAAAACAAACATCCAAGTTTTCATTTCCGCGGTTTTCTTATTTGTTTTTCGGGACAGTGCTCCATCTTAACTGTGTTGATTAAAGCCATGCGTACCTTTATCAGCTGCTTTAATATACCACTTAAACAGGCTGTAATCGAAAATACTCGCATCAAGTAAGACTTAGTTGTGTTTTCCATAACGTTGTCTGCAAGGTTTGGTTGAGATTTAGTACCGTAAATTTATTATGCTGCTAGTGAAAACTCAACCGCACGCCGTATGCATGTAATTTTGTAAGCTGATAGACAAAAATTAATATTATTGATTAAGTTCCCGGCGCTTGAATTAACCGACAATAGAAGATGCTATTAGAACTTGTCAGGTAAAAACAATATGATGCAGTTTACGCCTGTTATAAATTCTGGTCTGCACGTATACCGCTCTATACAGCGATCTAAAAAATGCGAGTCGGGCTTGTGTTCCTATAACCTATAATTGTGCATGGTCATGTTGTTTGTGCGAATGAAGTGAGACACTTGTTCCAGCGCTCATTAGAATATTAGTAAGAACAACAGCATTTCACGAGCATCCCCGAACACTCATGGTCAATAATAATGCTGTACAGTACACACTCGTAGCTAGTCGAAACAGTTACAGTAATATAGATTAAACAAAAGTGGTTTACCAGCTAAATACGATACCACATCGATAATATTCGACATCAAATGTCCAATGCTTATCACGGCTGCATACTGAAGTGGTGCTGTACTCCGGCTGCATACTAACGACTTTGGTTAGTCCGATACAGAGGATTAATACAAAGGATAGAAGAGGCCGATACAAAGGATCAACAGGCCACGGTTTTTCTGCAAAGCAACAAATTTTATTAAGCGGCGGTGGAACAGCAGCGACAGGGAACGATTACAGTACATGAACATCCGCGCTCACCTCGGTTAAATGCTAAGACGACTAAGGGCACCCCACACTTTCTTCACCGCACCCCGAGCATCTTTCGCCTGTCTCCCGCGTCCACGGCGCGCAGGTGGATACGGTGAATATCGGCACAATCGGCGGGCGCCGATCTGTGCTTTCAGCTTCAGTCGGGCGTTGGTCATCCGTGGCACACACACGGTCTCCTGATGCTGTACCTGCTGGCGACGCACCTTCCTCAAGGTATCCACAGCAGCCTCGATCTTCTGTCCACTCAGCGGCAGCGTGTACAGCGACTTGATAGCCATTCTGACCCCCGAGACCGTGATCCGGTTGTTGTCAACCCCGGCGCGCATGGCTGCTTCCAGTAATGTCTTTTCGCCACGATATTCATGAAGCATTCGTTCGCAGCTTTTTAGCCGGTCATCTGCCATTCCCGCGGCAACCTTATCTTTTTCTTCGGAGATAATATGATTTAAGTAATCCTCCATGGAGTCGTTGTACAGTAGGATAGCGTTGTTTTTCAAGAAGCATCCGAATTTGGCCGCCACTTTACGCATCTCCGCTTCTTCCGCTTGCAGTCCACTGATGCGTTTCTCCAAATCCTTCATGAATTTCACTACGGCATGTATTTCGCCATCTTTTTCGCCTAATAACTTCATCACATCCTGATCCACTACGTTTTCGTCACTTCGCGGGTCTCGTAGGCGACATGCGTGTGCTTCTCCCAGGAACATTTACAGTGATTGCACACCTCTCCAGTGGGCTGCATTGCCGTACACTGTTTCAGCTCCGGATTCGGATACTTTCCTTGTTCGATCCCCACTAAATAGCAGTGCTCATGACACCATTTACTATAGTGCGCTTTTTTCTCCTTTTCCCCGATCACTCGGACACAGGAGCTCGATGTGCACACGGTTCGCGGATACGCCAACGCTACGGTCACCAAATCAGCTACCGGCACATGCAGGTCACGCTCCAATTGCTGCTTACTCAACTGTGTCTCCTGGATCATCTTCGCTTTTACGCCAGCTAGCTTCAGGTTGGTTTGGACGTTCAAAGTCACGTGGGCCAGTGGTTCGGTAAAGGTCAAAATCAGGCGGCGCACATCATTCAGGGACAGCGTATTCTGCAGTATGTGGGGCACACGAGTGGCAATGTGCTCCAGCAGTCGGTTGGCCTCGGTCACGGACTTCTGGTAGCTTTCCCCGATACTGCGCATCTCCGCTGCCGGATACTCTACTCCACATTTTACGGCCGTCAAAAAGCTCACAGCTTCACAGTCCATACAGTAGACAGTCTGCGGAGTCAGCGGAATATCCGCACTTAATCCTTGGTCGTGGATCAGTTTCCGCAGAACCGGAAATGTATCGCCAGGACGGTAGAAAGTCGCTCTGGTGTGAGTAAACACAAACACGATGTTATGACAGGCTTCGCGGTGCAGATGCGTCAGCAATTCCTTGATGCAGAAGCGGAACATGACGTTCAAGCGGGAATCGTTAGGCTTCAGCAAAATACAAATTCCGTGGATGACCTCATAGCTGGCCAAATGAGTCATAATGAACTGGAAATTTTTCTTATCCTGCTCGACGCCCCGGGTGTCCGCTATTCCCGGTGTGTCAATCAGGCGGACGATGGTGTCGCCCTTCTTCAGACGGTAGGTCTTCGGGAGCTGCGTTACGGATTGACCGGCTGTATGGTAGTGCTCATTGACACTTTCCCCCATGGACACCACTCGTGGCTGCAGACCGTGATCCGTGACGGTGAAGCGCATTGGAATCGGTGACTGCGGTTCGGTAAAAGCTTCGTCCAGTGTCATGTGCGTCACAAAATTTGCCATACCGTTCAACCATGTAGATTTCCTCACGCCGGTCTCACCTGCAGAAAGCATGTTTCAGTTTCAACTACGTATTAAGTAACTAGTCTATAGCGCCCGGTAAAGACACAAAAACGACAACTGTATCTGCACAACGTCTCTGTACAAACGTATCTGTACAACAGGGATCACTTACTATTACACGTTGCTAACCAGTAACTGCCTAACTGACCAACACTGGACTTCATACGGTACAGTCACTATTCGCCTATATTACTCCACTAGTCACTTGAACAGCCACGATATCACATTTATAACGACCTGATACTTTAAAACCGTATACCTTAAAAAAGTGGTTGTTGTTATTTCGAGTTCCCCGACTTGCGTCGGCGTACACTGCACTGGCTCGAAAGTTCCATCAGCAGCAGATACAAAATCCAAGTGTACAAATTTTCGTAAATTTGCATTTACATAATTTCGCACGCGTGATGGTAACAAACTAAAAACTTTCACTGTCCTCAATCGAGCAAAACTGTTTTCATTGTATGGAATAAAGGATGCTGTCTATTAAAAGTTACTTAACTAGCAGAATTATGAAAATACACGTTTTTTTGGTAGCAGTTCAACGCCTCACCGAACATGGCAAAATTATAATGTGGGTTTAAAGTCCCCTTCGATTAGGTTGGCAGTGAAGGTAAAACTAGATTTAAATCTTGAAAACTGTGAAGTACAGTAATGAATACTGTACACATAGAGTGCACTGAAAGCGCACTGATGGAAAGAAAGCGAGCATTTTGACTCACCAAGAACCAGGATATTAAGTTCTGTAGGCGGCTTCATCTCTGTCAACGCACAAGCTAGATCCGTTGGCTCGAATGATAAAAATCCTCCACCGTGCGTGCAACGGAACACGAACGACACTGCCGGGGCTTTCCGCATCCACAATACAAATTATCGTCGAAATTATAATCGAATAGCTGACCGCACGCCACACAGGTCCAAGGAAACCGCTGTTGAACGGAACAGCAATTCCTGCGCCGTACTCCCGGACACGGCAAGCGAACCGTCACGCCTCGCACTGGGCGGGGAGAATGTTCATGGGTGACGCGTGACTTGGCGGCAGTGCAGGTCGGATCAATATCCGGTCCAACAGCCAGGTTATCGCGAATCAGCATTCCGTTGCTGTAGTGCAGAAGGGTCGTGGATGCTGGGTCTCTGGATGACTGTTGTCCTGAGAGCCACGACCCGACAAAGACGAAGCGGGACTGATCAGATCCAGCGGAACAATTTTCCATCAAACCAAGGAACATCTCCAGAGCATCATTAAACTCGCTGGGATTGGTGGAGCTGGCTTGCCGGTTGGTATGCAGGACGTACACATCGGCGACTTCCTTGATTTTGTCAACAAAATCACCGGGGATGTCGCCGAGAATCAAAACGGGTCGGGTTCGTAAGATCTGCAGCAGGCCTTCCCTGCTGATAGCAGCCCAGTTGGTCGGTGGGTCAGAAAGTGAATTGTTGGAGACAAACTCTGGTTCGTGCTTGACCCTCAGTGCTGCAGACATCCTAAATGAACGGAAAAATCAGATTAGCTTCACATCAACACAGGATAATCCTAACCGCATAAGCTTTGCTTCATACAGAGTACTGTTTCAAATTAACGCTGGTCACCTTTCTTGTTAACGCACAGAAAGCCGTATGAAAGGAGTTTGTTAAGAAATACCAGGAGGAAACAGGTACGGTATCAGAAAGCAAACGATCGAAAGGACAAAACGCTAGTCATACAATCTTAACGCGTAAAAAGGCTGGTGAAATTTTAAAACAACTCCACTCGTCTTAATGTCTGCACTTGTAAATCTGTAATGTCTGCACTGGTGGTAATGCGTGCACCTTGTTCTTAACTCTCCAGTCTCTGTTCCGACTTCAACCGGCGATGACGATTCGGCATAGGTGGAAATCGTGGGAGCTTGGCTCAACAATGATTCACCACACCGCATCAGGCAGCTGGTCAAAGGAGCCGCCGATTATCTTGGCTAGCAACGATAACAATCCATGGGCGCCGCAGTTTTTGCGTGGCGCGTTTTTGACAGCGGTCAGACAGCACAGATTTCGCTTACGCCTTACACTATCGTTTTCCGTAACCATTTTCATAAGAAATGCTGCTGAATAGTGTATCTGTACTACAGTCTACAAGTACTATACGAGTGCGCTTGTAAATACTGTAAATTCTGGCTAAAAACGCAGAACCATTATTTTTTTATTTCATATTTGTCGGTCCATCGCAGAGACAGAGGATTGTAAAAGATTTTGTCCCGAGTTATAAAATCATATCCAAGTAAAAAAATACTACGTAACGCATAGCAAACACAGTTTGTGAAGAAGTTTGTGAATGTTAGACTGACTGTCACAGAAGAACAAATAGTTATTGCTTAGTATCGTCTGTATCCCGGAGAATACCGAGGAGTTTGGTAGAATGATGCTCCCGAGAGAGAATTGTATGGGTAATAATCTTGCAATCTGTAGGGCGCCGATAATGTCTGATACTGACTGGAGAGGAGCGGCGTTTGATACAGCGAATTGCTGTTGTACACATCCGTGAAGAGCGGATTACAATTGGCATCCACCTGCAAAAAACCACAACCACAAATCGGTAAATGTCCATAATTGTGCATGGTGACAGCAAGCAAGTGAAGCAGCCAACTGACCTTTTCGGGCCAATCGCACACGCCCAGATAGTTGTTGAACTTGGTACCTGCCGCGCACGGCATCGCGTCCAGTCGGCCATCAGTCTGGCAGATGTAGTACACTTGGCAGTTGTACGTCGGGCTGCCGTACATTCCCGCTGGGTTGCCCAGGCAGTTGGGCTTCTCGAAGCCGGGGGCGGAGTAGAGAGTGAATGGGCTGGTGGTGTAGCCAATCGCGTTACTGAATAAATAAATCCATTCTTTGTATCGAAAGCGGGTATTCGGTTGTAACTTGTAACTACTACGGTTGTGTACTGTAATCTAGTAAAGTTTTTGAGATATAATTATCGGTTACCTCAAGCTCAATGGCGCTACTGCCGGAGAGACTGGATTCACTGGTGCAAGCAGCTGAGGATTCAGCTGATTCAGCTGAGGGTTCACGCTGAGAGGGGAGATAAAAGGAGCGGTCCCCCCGATGTTGAACTGGCGTTTCGGGAAGCGGCTAAATAACAAAGGTTCATATAGAACACAAGTTCATAATCAAAAGCAGAAATAACTCACAGAAAGGAGGGGAATGCCTTATAATGATAATGACCTTTCGAATTACTACAGCAGTCATGATTATACGTAACTATCCTTTTTAAACGCACTGAATGAAAGCGTTTAGTTGCGCAACGCTTCAATGTGGCGCAGAACACACAAAGTAAAATAAATAAACAAACACATATTGAAGGTAAATAAACAGCGATTACATACTCATCTTGAAGAGTGGATGCGCTGGCCGAACTTTCTGGCCGAACGAAGGATATCGTGGGATCGTCCGATTTCAGATCAAACATACTCCGGGTTCCGTTGCTCTGCGCAAAGGTGACCGCCACATAATTAACCGACAATACGAAAAACACCGTCTTGAGAAACATGTTGTAAAATATTGTGACCGAGGAGGATTGAGGAAATTTAATCTGCGAGCGTTCACACCGGTAATCTGAGCGACAGTATGTACCGTTATATACATGATGCGGATGATCTGCCGCATGGTACAGCAGCACGGCGACGTAATAGCACTTGACCAAGTGTCTCTGCCGACGTCGGATAAACAACAGCAAGTCAACCGCCACTAAACACACCATCCAACCGGCCACTTGGATGTTAATTTCAATGGTACTATCTGTGTGTTTTCGCGCACAGGGCACTTGATATAAGATATGACATTCTGCATATAACACGCCGCTGCTGAATGAAAAGAAATAGCTAAACGCTGCATCTTCACGGGATTATGCCGCTTTACAAGTGAACTTGTGACAAGCTAGAATGATTGTCTAAGATTCTGATGAGCAGCGATGACAAGGAGTTTCTTCAGCGATTATTTATCAATATGTAATAAACACTTAATGCTAAGATGTTGTCGATAACGTAATGCTCGGTGTAGGATGTTATTCTGCTTAATGACAGCAGTGAACCAAAGCTTTTTACTAAAAATATTAGCAACGTACAAAAAATTACAACCACCTGACATAAACATGACAATGCAGCTTCACGTTACAAACTTATAACATCGATCGTTAGTTATTCCTGTACTTTCTGCATACGAAGTTTGCCAAGTCAATTAATAGCAGAATATCGATCTGGTTAATTAATTAATTTATTAATATGATTAAATAATTCAACAAATAACTGCAGCAAATTGCCTTAAAAAAATTAATAACCGTAATAAAGGATTGATAATTAATCTATAATTGCTGCAACAGCGGATGAACTTTCCCAGCATTGTCTCAAGCAGTATTTAAACTGCTTAATAAGCCCCATCTTGTGACGTTGCTGTCATGATATAATCTTCTTGGATTTGCGACATTTGTCTACCATGGATAATGCGCTTAGTTTACGATCCACCTACATCCTGGCAAGTGATGATAATATGATCCGTAAATGCCTTCCGGGACAGGTGCACCAGTGGGACATCGATTTTATGTTTCAAGCACAATGTGGTGCTAAACTGCATTAATAATATGTGCATATGATTTGATCAATACTTTGTACGCTGCTGCTTAACACAATCGGCTAATTCTTCCCAGTTTTTTTTTGCACCCGTCAATCGTTATTTCTTGTATTCTCCTGAGATGTGCAGTAGAGAAAGGAACCCCTGCATCTGTTTTGGCGACAGATTGTACCAGTACAATACTTGTACCGCGAACGATCTCCGACCGCGGCTGACTTACACCCAACGGATGTGCTCCATTAAACACTGGCCATGGGCAGAGAAGGAGACCGCATAGTTTTTCTGCCACTTCCGCATTAACACAGCAGGATACATATTTCCCAGTTTCCGTTCACACCTTGGGCGCTTGGACGTATCTCTTATTCACAGCATGTTGCATGTTGTCGCTGCACCGGCGTCATGTTGGCGCACACGGCCACCTGTCAACAAACGCCGGATTCCAGATCTGGGAAGCGGTAGCTGCCGCGCTTTTTTATCGACGCTGGCATAGTGCAGACAGTGATCCATTTACGCTATTATACTGTATTTCTCCATTAAATGTGGATGTGGGCCGAACTTGTTGCTTTCGTGGATACTTAATTGTATGTACTGATGTGCATACAGATACGTCAATCTCTAGATATTCTTCTATGGAAAATTATGCGTTTCCGGAAGCAGTTGAGTGCTAAAAAACGTTTCTATGAATCAGTGGGTTATTCATACATTACAATTTAAAAACATGTGATTCCAGCAAATTTTCCTATCAGTTTGTTTTCATTTGTCGGCATAAAATAATTTTGCAATGAATGTGACAGTAAATAATACTGCAAATTCTTCTTACTTCGGACACACTTCGAAATCCCTTCTCACGCTCTGGGCAGCCTGCGACCTGTCGTCATGCATCATTGGATCATTCGCCAGTTTATTGGTTGTCATCTTGATCTTATCGCGCCGCCAACTGCGTCACGGATGCGGCTTAATCATCGTCCACTCACTGATCGCCAATCTCTTATTATGCGCCATCAGCTTTGTCATCTCCTGCGCGCTACTTTACCGCAAATCCATCGGCCTGGGCGCCATCCATCCGCACCACTGCAAGCCCATCATGTGGCTGCAGATGGCGCTGCGGTGCGCGGTCAACTGGCTGGAAGTGCTCATCACCCTCAACCGTTTAATCGCCATCTACTTCCCGCACCACTACCGGGTGTCCAGCGGGAAAAGGGTCACCGCCTGGACCGTGGCAGGGGTGTGGCTGGTGTCGGCGTTGTACGCGCTGCCGGCGTGGTTTGACGTGGGCGCGAAATACGCCCTAACCCCGCTGGGACATTGCGCCATCGCGGTCAACCCGGATAATCTTGGGGCGCTGAACAATGTCTTCGGGGCGTATCTGCCCATTGCGCTGACGGCGGTGTGCTTCGGGGTGATCTACGGGAAGCTGGTGGTGCGCAAACGGAACCCGGATGCGAGGGACAAAAGCGGCAGTGTGAAACGGCGGGCCCGCGTCATACCCATGTTGTTTGCCGCGTTCCTGTGGAATGCCGCGTGCTTTCTGACGATGCCGGTGACGCTCAGCAGTTCTCCGAATGTCTTCGTCACGGAACCGGCGCTGGTGCTGCTGTTCATGACGCTAACGGTTCTGGGATACAGCATGCAACCGGTAAGAAATGCAATAAAATAAACAGCTAAAGCTTTGAAGGCTTTGTCAGTTAGTGCAGTAAAGGCCTAATCAAAGTACATTTTATTTGTTATCTGTATTATCTGGGAACAAGCTATATGGAAATAAGCATCTTATCTCGTCTGACGTATGTACTCTGTGTGTTAAGAGAAGCAAATCTGTTACGCGTAGTTAACGGTAAATGTGATTATGAATAAATCCAGTTATAAGTACCTAACTTAGTTACAAGGCTGTAGGTCAAGTAAGCGAACCGCTCAAGAAGTAAAAGTTGTTGTCCTGCGTTCGTGAAACGCCAAACCATTCAAATAGCCTTTTTCCAGTTACTAGATTTTCTTATTTATTACTTTGAATTTCTGTATGCCATTTTTAACTCAGCAGAGAAGAAGAACAGCGCAAGAAAATCGATTCACTTATAAAACTGTTTTTTGTTTCAGGTAATTTTTTGCGTATTCAATAAAGACTACCGAGCAGCCTTTGCCTCTTTTTTCAACAAGAAGAGTCCCGTTGGTCCATCTGAAGGGAAATCCTCGGGGAATGTGACAAGACTAAGTGCCACCAATCAGCCAACAAAAACCAGAACGTCAGAGAGCGATTAAAATATTCTACCCGAAATAATCGGATTTGACTGACACTGCTAAGAAAAGCCAAAATAATCCGACCCTTAAAGATGCTGTAGTTGCAATATTATAATGGTGATAATTAATTGCCGTAATTCTGTTGTGCACCGTCATAATTGAAGTTGTAAAAAGTGCAGTGTGATCTTGTTATCGGCGGGTTGACGTTGTCAGCCGAGTAATTATTTACCATAATTGGTCGCAACTCGGAAGTGTCATGTGTTCGGTGAAAAAACGCTGGTGTTGGCCATAAAAATGTCGGAGATGTCTTGTGTGTACACTCATAAGTAAATTAGCCTTTAGCGATTGCAAAAGCTGTTTCTACAGTACGACGTGCTGTTACACAGCAAGGAATTTTACCGTAAAACTGTTGTCGGAAGGCATGCCGCTTCTGATCGGGTGTTTATTGCACGTCAATTTGTTCACATCGAAGCTGACAAGAACAAAAACATATACTGTACTTTACCTTTGTATTACGAACATATAATTTACAATGGAGAGCTTTCACATCGCCGTTTGCAAGTATTGCCTTTTGTGCCTGCTAATTTGGATTTATATCAGTGGTACGGTTTGCGTTATTTCCGCGGAACATGCAGTGTTTTGTGCAACAGTATTTGCTGGACGCATACACAGATTATTTGGCAATGCCGGTTTTTACAAAATTATACTGTAGTAACTGTAATGGAAGCAAACGTTTAGGGCAGCGATATATTGCAAAAGTTGTCCCTAAACCCTATTGAAACTACTGCAACGTGCTTATAATGCTACCACGTACAGAGTTTTGACCACCTGTTTAAAAGCGTTGATTACCTAGCAGCTAGCGTCGTATGAAACAGCACAATATTTTGTTATGCAGATAGCGTCCTTGTTCGTTAAATGTCCCGTATGAGTCGGTATGACCAATAACTTTATTTTTTACCACACAAATGTGGACATGCGGATTTGGCGATTTGATTCGTGCAACGTTTGTGTTATCTAGATGCTGGGGAACATGGTGGAGGCGGTGGTGGGGGTGGTGGCGGCGGGGGTGGCGGTGACTCATGGAATCGAGAGGAACGAGGGGTACGGAGAGTTCATCAGGGAGAATTTATAGCACAAAACCAGTGAAAGACGGGAGCACCTAATACTCAATCAGTCACTTTATTTGCAGCGAAACGGGAATCAGCAGTCTCGCGGTCATCAACGTTCACGAGGTCGCAACCACAACAATCGCAACTGTCAGCGCCGGCGGAATGGTTGTCATCAAAACCGTCATCACCAAAAACGTAAAGTTAACAGTTGTTGCTTAAATAAAAGAGACTGGTCGCCTTACGGGTTAATTTTATGAATGTTTTACAAAATTGCATTTTCTACTAGAACAGGGAGACGGAGACACGGGACCACCGGAAGGACCGCAGCGGGGTGCCTTTCTTCCCGGCGTAGACCCCCGCCAACAGGCGTTCCAGTTGTCTAATGTTTTATCAGCTCCAGCGCAATTCTCCTTTCGACGGCAGATCCCGCGAACCACGACACAAGGCACGGTCGTGGCGGCACAAGAACAACCGGAAGATACGGAAACTGCCGCTGATGATGAAGAAGACACGACCCCAGTGCAAAATTTATGACCACCCTCTGACCTCTAAAGGGCAAGGTGCAAAATGGCCTTCAGGAGGTCATAAAGTAGGCAAATAGATGGCATCCGGGAGCCCCCCCAACTTTGAGGCCTCTGGAAGGCGCCGCCGGATGCCAGCAAAATGGCTGTTGGTTATGGGCCTCCCAAAGGTGCCATGGCAGCGTTCCCGGTGCCTTCCAGATGGCAATCCCGGATTGACTATTAGGGCCTGTTATTAAACCACATAGTGCCTATTGCGGCACTGCCTACTATACAAGGCTGGATTATCCATGTATATTGTAATCAAGTGGGATTTTTTAACCATGATCTGTACGTTACTGGGCCATTTTATCCCCCGGATGCTATCATGCTAGCTAGTAATTTAGTGCAGAATTGCACACTCGTGATAATTGCCATGTTTTAGTTAGATAAATACATTTTTGTATTTTACCAACTAGCGCAATCATCGCCAATATTGCCCTAAGTTTCCTAATAAAACTAACTGGACAATGGCGCATATTGTATGATATTTTCTTCAGTTTTCCACCAATTTAATAATTATTTAAATTTTATTAGCGCTTGCATTATTGAAAAATGAGAAAATAAATAACAATAAACAAATATTGATAAAGAATGCGAAAACAATATCAATAATAATAAATACGATTAAATAAGTGGCAAATATAATTAGCAACAATTAATATTAGTAATTATTAAAGATATTAGCAATTGTTCATGGATGCAAGCGCTAATTTGATACTTACTATTATTATTCCTCATTTTTCTAACAGTATTTTATAATGCAAAAAGAATTTTTTGTAATTACTGTAACAAAAAAACGCTCTGAGAAAGAGTACGTTGTGCGAACGAAAGAATATTAAATTTTACGTAAAAGAAAGTAGAGTACAGTACAATTAAGTAAATCAATTTCATGAATAAATTTTGGAGAATTGGAGTAAATCCACACTGCCAGCCGCGGCAGTGTAACCCATTCCCGCGTTTGGAGGCGGAGCTAGGCAGCAACGGCAGCTGAACTGCACTGCTGCAGTCTGTCTTTTTCACTTTGTCAAGAACCTTGTCCATATGGATAAAAATTAATCATATATATAAACGATTGTTATTCTAATTTAATAGTTATTACAATTATAAGACACCACAAATAGTTAACTATCAATTGTGCTTGTTGGCAGAGGGTTGCTTGAATCGCTTTGTTTGATATGTTTGCGCTCATGCATGATACAGCGATACTTATCCTTGTTATAACAGTAATAATAACACATGTGGGTTACTGCAACTGACGATGGACTACTCACTACTTTCGCGTCTGGTGTTTTTACTCCTTCGAAACCTATAATCTTGGAAACCTATATTCCTAAATCTTGTACTCTGGATACTCTGGAGGCCAGGCTTAGCCAGCGCTCATTTCAAGATTACCCTGAAAACTCCTCGTTGTCAGTCGCAGATCTTCATGGGTCCCCAAGTTCTGCAGCAACGGTGCTTACGGTACGACTTTATTCTCACAATTTCTCTGAATAAAGAATAATCTTTTCACTAATAATTTCGTTGATGAGCACATGTGCAGTTTATAAATTATTCGGTTGGATTGTTTGGTTTTGTTTGTCATCGTTGATTTTACTTAATTCCTATGTTTTTGATTTTTCCTTAGATTTTTATTTTTTGTTGCTGATTAATTTTGCAGGCGTACCCTGTGATCCTAGGGGAAATCAAGGCCAACGGGAACTTCAACGCTCAAAGTCATACCATTCACCACTAATGAGACGTATGCGTTCAAGGCTCATCGCTGACGCTCAGGTACATCGTACTGTAATTAATAAAAATATAGATTTTTGTCAAAATTCAAATGCAGTGAACGTTGTGTATTGTACAGTGTTCAAAGACGTTGTTGACTAATAGTTTTTCCAATAACCCGATTTAGTTAAATTTCTCCTAATTGTCATTAATTTGGCAGTGCGACACTGCGACGGAGAGACGCTGGTGGGTCTTTATTGAGCAACGACTACCGCGCCCGCGACGTAACGGCCTCGTTGACGCTGGACCAGATGGACATTTAGAGCGCATCGGACAACGCCGTCGGCGCCGAGCCAGAACATATGCCAGGGCATACTGATCCGGTTTCCCGGCGGCCAGATTGTTTCGCTCAGCAGCAGATACACCGGTACAAAATTAATTCATTTTAATTATTTTCAGTTCTTTGAAGGATATTCTCTGCCTGCTTATTATCATATTTGAAATTACTGTAATTTATCAGTTTGGTCGTATGGTTGTATTTGGTTGTTTTCATATTTAATTTACTATAATTTTTGGTAAATATAGATTTTTATGTCATCACGTTGGTTAAGTACGTATTAAAATTTTAATAAATTTGAAATTGCAGCGGTTATTTTTTCTCGACAGGCAGTGACTTTCATATGGCGGCCCTAGCCTACACAGCGTGACCAGCGTCGGCTACGCCTTCGAGATCCCCAAAACCATCGCGGCCTTCCGTGGTAAGCTATTTTTGTCATTTTGTCAGCGTAGAAGTACCAATACTCAGACGAGCGCTTGTACGTACACGCGTTTTTATTTCTTAAAATTTTAAACACTCAGGAATTATTCGAAAATTTTTGGTTGCAGGTGCGCACGGAGTGAGTGTCAAGTGCATTTGTTGTATTCCCATTTGACCGTTTGATAAAGTCTGTCTCCATCCAGAGCCGGAATCCGCTTATTAAACATATATCTTCCGAGTGGATATTGGACACGCTAGCCTCGATTTTTAATTAATGAAGTCTTGTTTATTAAAGACATATCTGGTTTAGCTTTTAAGATTTAAATAAGGTAATTATCCTCTTGGTTAGTCATGGAGTGTGGTGGTGTTTGTTGGCTTGATAAATTTTATTTAATTTCAAACTGAATGGAAATCCTGCAATGGTATTGTCCTTATTACGGTATTTGGTGAATCTCAATAAAAACAGTACGAGCGAGCTATCCCGTACGCAAAAGCTGGGCAGTAGTAGGCTGTCACCACCCTCGTCTAGAGGCCCCTATATGCACCCGGGAGGCCCAACCGCACACCTCCAAATGGCCCGTGGAGGCCTTCCGAGGGGCATTTTCTGTAACCTTTTACCGAATAAAAGGAGGCCTCCATTCGGAGGCCTCCGCACTGGGGCAAATGGTCATAAGTAGGCCCTGTGGGGGTTAAGTGTACAGGCCGCTTTCCAGCCGTTTGGATGTCAAATTTTGCGCTGGGACAGCGCCAACGAAAACAGTTGCAACTACGGAAGATTTTGAGACCCGTCGGAAGGAGCTTTTTGGATTTTAATAAGCTTTCTCTTCTGAAAATGAAAACTGTACAGAGCATTCGATGCTGACAAGTGATAAGCACAATGGATAAAATTATACAGCACAGCATCGTCTCAGTGGTTAAGAGTACTGACAAAATACTGTATAACCTGCGTACAGAGAAAAAAATCGTAGACCAAATTTTTCAAAGCTTCATGATTAAGTGACATGCGTCAACCATTTTCTGGCTTTATTACACCAGTAATAAATAGTCTTTCCTAATTTCAAAGAGAAACTTTCCAGGTAAATTTTACCATCCAAACAGCTGCTTACGAAGTGTCTCCGTATCAACGGTAGTCGTTTCTTCGTGTGGGACGTTCTCATACGTGTCTCCATCGTCTGTCGTCGACTGGCTTCCCGGCAACTCGGTTGCTTGAGAATCCTCTGTGACAGATTGAACGATAGAAACCGTGGACTGGTCAGAAAGCAAGGCAGTTCCGCCCACTGGATATGGCGTGTACTTTGGCTCCACGACGGGACGAAATCTCCGGAAAAAGAACTGCGGAGCCCCGGCGTAAGGGTTGGCCAGGGCGAATTGATCCGCGCGGCCGTTTCCCGTGCCGGTTGATAACGGTCCTCGGCCGTATCCATAGCTGTACTGGGTTTTGTTATTTTCTTGCCCTGTAACCGGTGACAAACTTTCGAATAGGATAGACCAATAAAGACTGGAAAGTACAGAAACATCCAATATACTGTTACCAGCGTCCAGTGGTCGCTGTCGTAATGGCGGGTTATTACTGGCCGGAATGTTGGGCCGGTTATTCGGCTTTCGTTGACACCTGTCGCGAAAGCGACAGCGGTTAGGGTACTGTTGTGACCGTGGATCTTTGCCAGGTGGACCGGATCTATCTCGTTGCCTTTCTCGCCTACCAGCAGGTATTCCTGTAAAACAACAACACCGGGGCACTGTCGTAAGCTGCCGACCTGTGTCCTCTTGTAACGCGCAACGCATGCCTGGTTTAGGGAGTATGCGTGAGAAATGCCAAAAATTGGTTAATTATAATTAATATTATTTGCTATAATTACGTTAAATTTCGCTTTCTTTGTTGAGCAAGTACTCATTTGCAGTCAAGTACAGATATACCGGTGCAGTCATTTCTGCTTCAGAAAACAACCGTGATTGCTGGTGGTTACAGCACCTGCAAGCACTATCTTTGACCGGTTCATACTGCGTGTTCCAGCACTAATTCCTGTCACATGAAAAACGATGCGCTAGACTGTTGAAGTGCCTAATCATTTAGTAATCTGTGTGAATGTTATAAGGGGAGCTGCAGAAAACTCGCAGCTGGGATTACAATACACTGTACAGGCAAAAATTTGTAGCGTATAATGTATTTTATATGTTACAAATATGCTACATAGTCTATATAACTTATTTTGTATGACCGACTTACGACTTCCAGCTCATATCAACTACAGTAAAGCGAATGATTCAGTGAAGTACAATTAAAAACTATTCCTTTTTTATTGAATTACATCGCGTATTACACAAGTAACAAGAACAACAATCCTTGACATCAATATTGCCGTTCAGCTAATTTAAAGGCAAAATTAAGTAAGTACAATTAAGCAATTTAATAATTGAACTGATTAAGTCCAAGCACAGTAGCTGCGTACCGGCACTGACAACGAGCAGAAGACGGCGAGCTCAATTTCATGATTACGAAATGATTCTTGAAGTAATTATCAAACAGCATCGGTAACTATTGAATACAACCGCGTTTACACTGTTAACTTCAACAATATTTCAGACATAACCTGTTTGCACGCGGCTAATTTTGGATAAGTCGGTACAAATGTACGCATATAAAGCGACATTCAAAGCTCATAACTACAATATCCAGTGGTACAGAAAGCCAATAATACTTTTACACTGGCGGTACAGTCAACCTGTATCGCTACGATATAATGCATTTTTGTGTAAAGGTTTCAGCTTATGTACTGATTAAGGGTATGTCACAAAAAATAAGTTAAAATGTTGTCGAACCGAGTTAAAGTGCCCCCACACCATTTCCATCCATACAAGTAGTCGTCAGCACACAACAGACTAAAGGCTCTTCAGCCAAGTGAGCCAACAGTTACAAGGTTTTCGTTATTGGTTCCGGTAGTTGCGGAATTTGTGCCCTTTTCACCCGTTTGTTGTGCAGACTGAACCGCATTGTCCCTATGACGTATATGTGCACGTCGCTTCAGCAGCTTCTTCAGTGCGTTATGCATCTCGGGGCTGCCCATATTGAACAAGAACGGATTGACTGCCAACAGCAAATAGGCCATCCAATAAGTTATAGTAAAGAACTCATAATCATAATATCCAGTGCCCATCGATATACCTTCGTAAACGAAATATGGCGACCATGTAATAATCAGCGCCGCTAACAGAGCGACAGGAGAATGTAAATCTGGCGTTCTTTCTTATTACGCCGGATTTCTCCCGCTGTTAAAACACCGGGTGTTGTGTTGATGTTGCGAACGCGGCCACTGCGACGCAACCAAATCTGCCAGGTTGTCGCACCGTACGCGACGACAGTCATTAATGCCGGCGTCCAGAATAAAACAATAAGGACATAAAAGGGCTAGCGTACGACGGTTGCAAGAAGGGATCCCAATAACAGTCTTTTGGGTTTTCCTTGATTCCGATGTACAGTCTGTAGTACGCCAGCGACGGAACGATCATCGCATTGCTAAGAATCCAAATCTAAAGGATTGCAAGCTGCGATTTAAAACGGGTATGATACCGTTTATACGAGACTGGAAAGGTCACCGCCCATAATCTATCTAGGGAGATTATCTGCAGTGTTTGCAGCATGAGCGCTGTGGTTAGAAAGTCGAAATACATCCAGACGGTACATAGAGCATAGCTTGCAGGCCAATATGTGAAATATGTATAAATGGCGTAGTAAGTCATGCCCAGAACGCCGTTCAGGAAGTCGGCTACGGCCAAGTTTAGAAGGTAATAGTTGAAGGGCGTACGAGCATGACGATCCACAAAAAAAGCGCAGATTAAGACAAAGTTTGTGAAGACCGTCACGATGATCAAAATCGATATCAAGGAGATCTCCCACCAAGGTGCTAAATGTGCAGGGTCTTGAATAGCCGTGAAATTTGTTAGGTTACTCTCTAACATTATTTTGAAAAAAATGTACTGCGCTGGTACAAAGAATACCGTCAGAAAGACGGGAAAAGCAAATAAATATTGAGCTGGTATAGGGTTACTGTTCATAACATTGTCGGACAGCAATGGCCACTCCGCTATAAAATTAAAAAACTGCAAGCGATAACAAATACCGCTGCAATGTATATAATTTTGATATATTAGAGAATCCGCAAGCTTAACCAGCGTTATCTCAACGAAACGGAATTAAGATGAATGCTCAGGAAACGCGGAACGGTCCTTATAAAGTCGAGTGCCGGCCCGGAAAATACCTTATTATATTTATGCAATCTGCACTATGGATTGTGCATTACTGGGATTGACTTACATAAATATACTACCCAGGATGAAATTTGATTACCTTATTCGAGAATGTTCAGAACAAGCACCTGAGCCATTACCTGTATGGTTGTTTGGAGAATAATGATTTTGCTAAAATCTTGATTCTGAAAGAGACCTGCTGGAGTGTGCCCATCATGTGCCGCTTGAGGCTTGGGTGATCCTTTCAGTCAATGCGGACCCTACTCATTAACTTATGCCACCCGGGCCATTTGCTCCAGTAAGCGCAGTGCGTAAACGGCTCCTTACAATGGAATATCCATTCCATAATGGATGCTGAATACCATATCCAACATGCGTCATGCCAGTATAGAAGCAAAACAAAAACTGTGAGAGCCTTATAAAGTACATACTAACCAGAGATTCCGTTTGCAGTTTTGGTCTTGATGGAAACCATACCGTAATTTTAAAATTTTATCTGTAATTTTCCCACGGTCAGTATTTTTCGCAAGACTTTTATGTAATATTCAAAATATTCGCATCAGTTATAGCTCCAGATAAGCGGTACAGTACACGTCCACTCTGTTTGGTAGCCACAGTTTCGTTAACCACACGTCAGGACACCGCCCCAGCGTTCAACATTATGGCACAGCACCTCCAGTCTTCGGTATGACCCATTAGTAATCACCAAATCAGCGTCCATCTCCGGAAGTTACTTCCTTTACGCCACTGGTGGCGCTATGATCAAAATCACAATGTGGCCGCCCAGTCACTGTTCATCGGCAACGGCACAGGAACGTTTTACAATTAGAGTAGTTCGGCCAGTGGTAGTTTATATCTGGTCAATGCGACCAAGAACACTATCGATCCAACACGATTTCTGTGGCGTAGTGCACTGGCACTGATGTCACGAGACTGTGTTGTGCTATAGTGACCTTTAGTAACCTCTGTGTGTTTTCCGTCTAGCATGGGAACTGCGATAGGAGTATGCCCTTGTTGTCCTGTTGACAACAATCAGTTGGTTGTTTACGCCCTCAGTGGCGGTTCATCGTTAATGTATTATGCCGCTACCTCAAGTCGTGACAGTTTCCTTGCTAGGGCGTCACTGGTTACGGTTATGGATGCATGGGGATTACGTGTTGCTACTCATATATTGTCTTTGATCGTCAAGCAGAAAACGACAAGTGGAAGTTCTCGGCTGAGGACCGACGGAACGTGCGCGCTTGCCGGTTCCCTTTCCTTGCACAGAAACCTCTTTTTATCTGGCTTCAGAAAAACAACAGAGCGGAGAAAATAAGTCGGGCATGGCGGGCGCCCGCCGGGCGGTAACAGTAAATTTACAACTGCTTGCTAGCTTGGCCGAATAGAAATCAGAATTGCCCACCGAGTGGTAGCTTCCACTGTCCAGCGACGATGATGGCTAATTATTGAGATCAACTTGCCCGCTGGTTGCTGATCCTTGAACCGATGTTCCAGTGGACTTACATCAAACGTATATCACCCAGATATAACGTTTAATCAGGTGTAATTGGCAGGTGTATCAAACTTATGCAGGAAAAATCGGAAAATTAGTAATTATTGTGTTCACATATATGTACATACATAGTTGTATCGACGTTTAAGCACCTGAAGTTATTGAAAATTTCAACAGAAAAGAGAAACGGATTAAGTTTATAGTTTGTCTTTGCAGTTACTGTGGTGCGGCGAGCGAAATTCTGAGTATCATAGAGACTCGAGAAAACATTCCGGGTGAATCTATTTAAGTCGGTACAGGATAACGCTGCCAGGAGCAGCAGGTTGCATTTTTTATTTCAGCGTCTACCGGTAAGCGGAGAAGTGGACTTGTTGAAAACGATGCCTGTGATAATAAGCGGAAACTGGGTAAAAATGTTGACTTCCGGTCACTATCTTGCTGTGGAGACAGGAAGATGGAACGGTTTGTCACGAGAGGAGCGGATATGTAACTTCTGTGAGGTTGTGGAAGACGAGTATCATGCACTGAATGAATGTCCGGGATACTTTCCACACAGGGAAAAACTAAAAGAGCGACTAGCTGTCCATGAACTTTCAATACCGGATGGCGAGCTAGTGGAAACAATGCAGAACTTACTACGAAGAAAGGACACGCCGACGGAGCACGATAAAACGCTGTTCTTTTGTTTAAGCAATTTTTTTAACCAGATCTTGAAAGATAGCCGCAAAGTATTTTGCGGCGAATTGTTACTGCTGCCTATGTAAAGCTTTCTGCAACTAAAATGCAGTTGAATCCATAAACTCACCTTCCTTTTGTTTTACGTACATCATGTTTTACATCGCCTTTTGTTTTACGTTTTACATTGTTAACTTGTTATGTTTGATATTATTTTCTTGACATCATCGATGTTTGTTCTGCAAAAGCTATGATTTTAAACCTAATCATACGGCACAACGCATGGTGTGCCCCTGCCAGAGGAAATCTGGGGGAATAAAGTTGTCTTGTCTTGTCTTGTCTAGCTCATAGGCATTTTTCTGGGGCAAAGTGTATTCTCGCTTGTTGCATCCACTAGGACATAGTGCTGTGAACAAAAGAAAAAGAATCCACTTCATGCGTTATTAAGCGCAGTCTAGGTACTGCTCGAATACAGTGTTTACTCGTTTCTGGGACGGGCTCATATTTTATATTTGTAGCTGATTTACACCTAAAAGACTATCAGAAAAGTGCGCAATTGCAGCCGACAGCCAGTATAATGGGAAATGAATCGGCACAATTTACTGTATTGCTCTGTTCTTTGATCTGTGACCGGTATTATAACTTTTAAGATTAATTGACTGTTTTCTTTTCGAACCGTACCGGAAGCACGGTTTCGTAATCTCAAAGGGGCAACAAAACGTTGAAAAGTCAGGTTTACTGTATTTTCAACATTTTTTATGAATGTTTCAACACTTTCTTGCGTGAAAACTTCATAGCTTTCACTTTATTAGCGAGCGAACCGACCCTGAACTTTTAAAATGATGCGAATTTGGCGCATCCGTACCGAGTTACCGCTTGTATCATTTCTGACTTCCTTGACCTATGGCGGCGAATGGGAAAACTGAGAAAGCAGTGTTTGAGGATTAAATTACAACTGTAGCGGGAAAACAATAAATTTAAGTACACCGCCTCGATTAGCGGTTACAGAATGTCGCGGTTATGTGGTACGCGCTATTTGCAAGTCTCACGATGGAAGTTCACTTCCGGCACAACGAATACGCCATTAGCAGCGACGAACAGATCAAAGAACGTCAGAAAACTCTCACTTGTTAACTGCCATCGTACTTGCCAGTAGGAAGTGTAGTGATTTCTCCACTTCTTGTATAAAAGGCAGTGCACATTTACTCGGAAACGGTCGATCAAAAACATCGATTGCATTAAAACTTTTCCGTTTTCTTTGTTTACGATAGCAACGATGCAGTTTTTTCCGCTAATTCTCGGCTTTTTGCCACTGGTTTTGGGTAAGTATAGAAGTTTGCTCGCTTGTTCTAGAAGTAATGAACGTTTATTGCTCCACAATTAAATCTTCTTAATTTTTTTCTCGCTGTTTTTGATAGGTGATACCGGCGGTTCAAGTGGATCATCCGCGAGCGGAGGAGCGACGAACGGCCAAGTCCAGTTAAACAGTCAACAAGCAACCGCCCTGGACAACGGTAACCAGAACTCGGTAGGCCAATCACAGAACCTCGTCTCCGGCACAACCCTAAACTTCGGTGGCAGCAGCAGCTCCAGTCTGCAGTATGACCCTACGGTCACCGCCCACCCCGCGTCCGCCTTCGGCAGTAATTACGTTAATGCCAATGGTAGCGCAGTGACCGGTGCCCTGCAGAACAACGAGAACAGCCAATCCAACAGCACCAGCGACGGCCAGCATCACAGTGTGGTTAGCCAATCGCAGGCCACCGGCAACGGCACGGGAATGTCGATGAGCAATTCAGCCTCAGGTAGCCTGTACCTGCGCAATCCCACTACTACCCCGACGTCACGATTTCCTTGTAACGGTCTTTCCTGCTATTACAATACCGGATGGGGCGGTTGTCAGTTGGTCGAGAGTGAGAATTCCTGCTACTGTCAGTGTTTTACAGAAACAACTCCTTCCACTACTACTTTTTACTATTTCTCAACGTATGCATCGGCACTCGCACCATCGCCTAACGCAGCAAAAGACTCACAAATTGATCAGCGACAGAGAAAACCCGGCGGACAGGCCAGCAGAAAGGATCACGGGCTACAAAAGAACCTGTACAGTATTTATTTCCTTGCAAGGCTAAGGAATCCGAATAGTTCAGGAATAATATGTATATGTATATAATATAAAGTTTTTCAGGATAGGAATCCTCATCGCTCTACAATATACAATGCATGTTAAGCAACCTAAACGTAATTAACTTATTAGTAATACAAAAGCGCTTCAAAATAAAAATTATCGATTTAATCTCTCAGTTTTGCTATAGATGTGTGTGCTGTTTCATTTTGCTTGCCGATCCCTTTTGCTCTGAAAATGTCTGCTTGGCGTATTTACGAATAAAAATGCGAGATAGCCGTTAAGGGAAAAGACCCGGTACAAGGTATCAAAGAATCATTTGCACATCCAGAGAAAATGGTGCTGAGAAAACCGTTTTTGAAAACGTCGAAAAGCCATAACTGAGGTGTCACAGTTGTCTGCGAGTACAGTTTCTCTATCCAGTTCATTGTTTTGGCAAGGACAATTACTGCCGCCAAAACGCAAAGACAATATAAATTAAACAAAGATAATTTCACTAGTACGTCGTATAGTTTTCTTGACGGTTCGCAACACTTTCCAAGACCGTAAGCCGGTCTGACATTGACCGACACACATTTCCCCTCCACCGGTCGAATACTTGCACATTTCGGCTAATGACAATCCTTCATGCATTTTTAATTTCTACTTGCTTAATTACCTAAAACTCGGTGCTGATCTGTAATGGTTCGTTCATGCATATATGCTCCAGTTCGCAAATGAAGAAAATGTCTGTGCGTCAGATTATAACTACGAGTCTTTAGATTTACTTATAACTATTAACCTCTTATGATAAGTAATAAATTTGCCGAGCCAAACATACGTAAGTATTGTATTAAAGTTTGAGGACTCTACATAGCGCGAATGTTGACGTGACAATTCGATTGACACAACACTAACGTACGTCATGGCAATTTTCGAAGGAAATCCTGGAGTGTTGCATTATGCCTCGTGGCTGTTGTTTTGGTAAAGCATAAGCACTGCTGAGTTCGATTGAAAACTGGGCAAGGACCTGGCTCCAAGTAAACGATGCAACGTCCGCTGTGTAAATGTGAGTGATATTTTAATAATGCAAACTACGTCAGACGAGATAAATACACCTTACCCGTTGTATTTATCAGCGTATAAATACAACGAGTAAGGTGTATATATAAATACACGTATTAGCGTATAAATACACCTTACCCGTTGTCATTCTAAGAAAAAGATTTTGTCGTCTCAAGATTTTGGTCAGACTTTTCCGATCAAGCGACCGAGCTATTAGAACCGATTACGTTACATAAAATATCTCGTGGTAATAGCGGACATAAGGAATTGCACCCAGTCTAATGAAAGACGCTCTCGGAATCAATCGGCTACAAAAATGTCACTTGTCAATAACACGACGTCCAATATCACAACGGATCAAACCGTCCCAACCGGCTCCTGGTGGGAAATCACGCTAATCTCCATCGTTATAACCATCACGATATCGGCCAACTTTCTCGTCATCTGCGAATTCTTTGCTGACCGACAGGCCCGCACCGCCTTCAACTACTACCTCTTCAACCTGGCTGTTGCAGATTTCTTAACCGGGACCATGGGAATGACCAGCTACGCCGTGTTCACCTACTACAACTACTGGCCCTGGAGTTACGCGCTCTGTACCGTCTGGATGTACTTCGACTTCCTGAGCACCTCCATTATGATGCTGACGCTGCAAACCATCTCTGTGGACCGTTTATGGGCCGTGGCCTTTCCGGTTTCTTACAACCGGCACCATACGCGTATGAAATCGCAGTTAGCTGTGTTGGGCATCTGGGTGTTTAGTAATGGTTTGATTGTACCCTCGTTGACGTTTTACAGACTGTACTTTGGTATTAACGAAGATCGCCACGAATGCTACTGGGATCCGTGGCTGCACCCGTCGTACGCCAGCTGCTTTTACCAATTAATCTTTTTATACTGGACACCCGCTTTGACGACCGTTGTGGCGTATTGCGGGACCACATGGCAGATATGGAGACGGCGGGGTGCGCGCCGCATCAGCGCTACCAGCACAGTGCCCACGTGGAGAGAAGTGCAGAGGGCCAAGAAAGAGCATCAGGTGTATGTCCTGCTGTCACTGCTGATGGCCGCGCTGATCGTCATGTTTGGGCCGTATTTTGCTTACGAAGCACTGTCGATGAGTACGGGATACTACAATTATGATTTTTTCACGGTGACGTACTGGATGGGATATTGTCTCTCGGCGGTTAACCCCTTTCTATTCAACTGGGGCAGCCCGGAAATGCACAATGCGGTCAGCAAGTTAATGGGATGTTACCGCAGACGCGAACCGAATAGCGTCCAACCATCGGTACCGGTTGACGAAAGAGCAGGAAATTCGGCGTCTACTGGTGTTAATCCAAGACGATGACGGTTTTATTAATAGTACGGTATTATAAATATGGACGAGTTCAGACGAAAGGGCGACATGCAGATTGAAATTAGACTTGGCCAACATTAAATCATTTTTACAGCCTTAAAGATTATTTCACCACACAGCACCATTAATATTAATAATTTTTACGAAATAGCTGTGCGCCTCGGTTGTCGTAGCGCATAACAATGACCTAAATTTTATTAACCGCGCATTGATTGATTGATTGATTTATTTTCGAGTAGCCAAGCCCGTAAACGGGCACTCTCACATATCCTTATCGGTTGAAGAACATCAAATATGCTAGGCTAGTCAAGTCACCACAACTCGTTGAACATTCATTATTGCATTGTGAAACGTGGGTAGAACATAGCATGTTCCAGCAGATAAAAGTAAGCACGAACTACACCATGTACCAGGGGATGGAAATTTTCCTTTCTTACGGAAATTACGGGGCAGCGCCGTATGGCCATTTTGCGCATTCGATGGCATTTTATTCCCACTCTTTAGAACATTCTGACCATTTCTAATTATCGATCCGCCGCTGATGGCTGCCGTTGGATATGTTGTGTCCGTGATGGGAGGAGTTGATACTGACTAACAGGAACACCAGCAGCCATCGGGGCCATTGTTAACCGGCACGCAACGGGCGCCGTAGCAGGTAGCAGCAAATCTGCAGCCAAAAGGTGCCGTTATATAGCGTTGGGTTATAGTGGGATTGAACAGATACAGACTACCACTGGCCGAATTACTCATCGACATTCACAAGAACAGTAGCATGGATATCCATTGGCACCCCCCGTACAATCGTATATGGATGCGTAGCCGTAGCACATTATGTATATTGCCACAGGGACCGGGAGATCGTGTCGGATGAGGTGGGATTGCGCAGATACAGACTTCCCGAGGCTGAATTACTCAGGGATATTCCCGTGCCGTTGCCGTTGACCTGCGACTGACTGACCACACCGTGATGCTGGCCATTACTGGTACTGTTGGATTGGCTGTTCTGGTTGTTCTGCAGGATGGCGGTAATCGAGTTACCATTGGTATTAACATAGTTACTGCGCGAGGTGAACGCTAAGGTGGCGGTCACCGCAAGGTCATATTGTAAGCTGGAGCTGCTGCTGCCGCAGCGTTGTGCCGGAGACGAGGTTGTGTGATTGGCCCACCGAGTTGTGGTTGCCGTTGTCCAGTGCGGTTGCTTGCTGAATGTTTAACTGCACCTTTCCAATGTACGCTCCACCACTTCCGGATGATCCGCTTGATCCACCCGTGTCAAGCTGACTGAAGATGCAGATTCCTGTTACTGTCAGTGTATCGCAGAACGAACTATTTCATTTTCAACTTCAACTACGCCTTTGAACCTTGCTATTACACAACATATGCATCGGCACTCGCACCTTCGAATTCGCCTCCCGCAGCGGAAGGCTCGCGCCTTGATCAGCGACGAGAAGACCCGGGGAATCTACTATCAAAAACGACCATCGTGCACAAAAGATTCGAGGAATGGCACAAGCGACAATCGGTTACACGCTAAAGCTCCGTAATTCTCTCAACAAGGCGTAAACGTTTTTTGGTTGTACCAATGTATAGGCACTAAGATCAGCAAGATGTCACAGACCTGACACCGCCGCAATGATTTGTTTTGCATTTGATGCCTGTGATGGGCACGTAATGCATAAAAATTTTATTTTTTACATAACAAAATTCATTTATATCCGTACGAGGCTCCAGAATTGTTTTGACGAAGCGCAGCTTCTGATCAGAAGCAATCCTGTAAGAACACAGGTGGAAAACGTCATCGCTAATACAACAAGGAACAAACGTACAAGCGCACAGATACTCGTATAACTCGTAAAACATAATACCTATGTATGTCGCGCCATAGAAGTTCTAGTCTTCTGTCAGTCTTCTGCAAAGTTTCTACTGCAGAACCAGGGTAAATTGACACATACAGTACGTTACATAACGCACTCGTTTACCGCTCCAGCGCGACCTACCGTTACCTACATGAGCACTGAGAGCCAAAATACTCGTACTAGTTTGTTTGCAACAGAATGCGGCCATTCTGTTTTTGACGTGATTACCGGTACAAAGAGTTTGCCGCTGTTAGCGGTTGACAGATCAAAGAACGTCAACGCTGTCGCTTATATTTTTGCTTTTAATTGTAACTGGTTTTGTAGCATAGCGCGGCACGCGCGTGCCGCGCTAGATTGATACACCAAACATTATTTTGTGCGTGTACATCATCCATCAGCCCGATTACGTATGATGAATGGCGTATTTTTTATTGCATGTTAGCTGTTGACATAACGACTTGCTTAAACTTTCGTCACGATGAATGTATCCATGTACCGCTGGAAGCGGCTAACAGAACAAAGAAAGACAACGCTGTGACTTATTTGACTGCTTTTGTATCCACAAATTAGCATTACACAACTAAGCTTCCGATAGTGGACAACTGAAATATAAGCCACCAAACGTTTCTTTAAAAAACGACATTTACCAATTCGATGTAAGCGTTCTCTGGTCTTTCTTTAACACAGAAATAAGAACGAATAACGAAGCCACATCTGTCGCTAGCTTCACTGCTGTCACCTGTCTGCACCTTGCTTTCGGTATGTACAAGCTTGTCTCGTAATGTCTCTCGTAAAGTTCTAGATAAATCGAAGTATGTAAACTCGAAGTCGAGTTGCGCTATGAACGATTGACACTATACTGCGTCTACCACAATGGCAAATTTCTCAACAATATATAGGAGGCTATTTAAGTATATATAGGAGGTATTTACCACTTTATAATTTATATGGATAGTTTATCATTTCGATCGATATCTGACATGCATTAGCCATGACAGATGCCTGTGGAGCGCAACTAGTGTGGTGTGACGTGCCGTAGTGTGAAGTCTGGCGTCAACCCGGGAATTTTTATTTTCTCTGGAAATTACGAGACAAGATTGTATAGTATTTTAAAAGAGAAGTGTGTTTTTCGATCTAACGACGATGCATTTACAGGTGACACCGGCGGCTCAAGTGGATCCACCGCAAGGGGCGGCGCAACCGATGGACAGGTCCAGCTAGATATTCAGCAAGCCACCGCCCTAGACGATGGGAACCACAACTCTGTGGGCCAATCACAGACTCTGGCCTCCGGCACAACGCTGAATATTTTTGGCAGCGCCAACTCCGGTCTGCAGTATGACCCTTTGGTAACCGCCAAACCAGCGTCCGCCTCCGGCAATAATTACGTTAGTGCATCGGGTAACGCGATGACCGGTGTCCTACAGAGCAACCAGAACAGCCGATCCAACAGCTCCAGCGACGGTCAGCATCACAGTGTGGTCGGCCAGTCGCAGGTCACCGGCAACGGCATGGGATTATCGCTCGGCAATTCGGTGCAGGCTAGTCTGTATCTGCGCAATCCCACCACAACCTATCCGTCGCGCTCTCCATGCCAGGGCGTCACGTGCCACGGTTACGGCTGCACGGTGGTTGAGAACGGATATCCTAGTTGCAACTGTGCGTGTCCTACAGCTCCTTACGACTCCGAAGATGCAACAGACGCACCGGCACCGCCTCCACGGTCGCTTCATGCGGCCGATCAGCGGCAGAGGAAATCTGCGCCGTCAACGAAGAAAAACGGACATGATTTACAAAAAAGCCGTGGAAAGGCACAAGTGAACGCGGGTCGTACGCTTATGTTCCTTAATTCCCGTTCCGGAGCATGATGAGCGTTAGTTATTAAATTGATGTTCATGACTTCAGTTAGTGCGTACCAATATGCTCACTCATTAAACTGGTGTTTTTGCGTGACTCAACTGTGGGTGCGCCCATGCATCCCCTCTCGGCTCTGTGCCGATGCGGCGTCCTTTCCCAAATCCCCTGCAAGTGTTTCCCACAACATTAAGGAAGTTAAATTGTTTAGTTTCTACTGTTACCCAAATTTGTATCACTACCGTAGTAACCATGTATTGTTAAAAACTTGCACGTACAAGAAAATAGTGCTGCGTAAACGCTTTTTAATTTGAAACATCCGAAAAGCCCCTTATTACTGGCCAATGACATCATCGCCGTCATGCGACCGACCTGTAAATTTGACGTCGGTCAGTGTTAGACCGGCTGACGGTCGTGAAAAGTGTTGCGGTCTGTCTCAAGAGCACTCTAATACATATATTTATTAGTAAAATTATCTCTGTTTAATTTAATACACTTGGACTAACTTCTGTCTTTACGTTAAGGCGGCAGACATTTTTCTTGCCAAAACCATAAACTTTGATATACAGAAACTGTACTTGCAGAAAACTATACTGGGGCATTTCTTCTAAATGCTAATGCTAATGCTTCAGGCATTTTTAATTTCCGCTTGCTTAATTACAACTCGTTGCTGATTTGTAATGGTTCGTTTATGTATGCAAATCGCCACCATACTGTTCCAGTTCGCAATCCATGAAAATGACAGTGCATCAGATAATTCAGATTACTCTACCCAGAGTAGCTATCTATGTATTTCGATGTGCTTATAACTATTGAGGTCTTATGATCAATAATAAAATTATTATCTTCGGGTCAGAGCGTAAGTACTAAAGGTTGAGAGCACTATCTGTAAATGGTCGAAGTAACAATTCGGTAAACACTACACTAAGCTTACGTCACGGTAATTTTCAAAGGAAATCCTGAAGTGTTGTATTACGCCCTGTAGCTGTTGTTCCGGTAGAGCAGATACATACATTTATGAGTCAGTTAGTATCCAAATTTGGCCAGGACAAACATAGCTTCAAGTAAACTATGGAACGTCTGCTCTGTGGATGACAGTAATATTTTAATGTTGCAAGTTACGTCAGGACAAATTATCACGTATAAATACCATCTTACCCTTTGTGTCGTTCTGAGAAGAACGTCTTGTCTTCTCAAGCTTGCAGTATGATTTTGGTCAAAGTGTTCCGATAAAGTGACGAGCTATTGGAGGCGATTACATGACATACCTGGTTGTTATAGCGCATATAAGAAACTCCACCCATGCCAGCTAGTAAAGACGCTCTCGGGATCAACCGGCTATAAAATGTCACTTGTTAATAACACGACGTCCAATACCACAACGGACCAAACCGTCCCATCCGGTACCTGGTGGGAAATCACGCTAATCTCCATCGTTATAACCATGACGATAGCGGCCAACTTTCTCGTCATCTGCGCCTTCTTTGCTGACCGACAGGCCCGAACCGCCTTCAACTACTACCTCTTCAACCTGGCTGTTGCAGATTTCTTAACCGGGACCATGGGCATGACCAGCTACGCCGTGTTCACCTACTACAACTGCTGGCCCTGGAGTTACGCGCTCTGCACCGTCTGGATGTACTTCGACTTCCTGAGCACCTCCGTCATGATGCTCACGCTGCAGACCATCTCCGTGGACCGCTTATGGGCCGTGACCTTTCCGGTTTCTTACAAACGGCACCATACGTGTATGAAATCGCAGTTAGCTGTGTTGGGCATTTGGGTGTTCAGTAATGGTTTGATCGTACCTTCGTTGACGTATTACAGAGTGTATTTTGGTATTAACGAGGATCCCCGCGAATACTATTGGGATGCGTGGCTGCAGCCGTCGTACGCCAGCTGCTTTTACCAATTAATCTTTTTATACTGGACGCCCGCTTTGATGACCATTGTAGCGTATTGCGGGACAACGTGGCAGATATGGAGACGACGGGGTGCACGCCGCATCAGCGCGACCGGTACGCTGCCCACGTGGAGAGAAGTGCAGCAAGCCAAGAAAGAGCATCAGGGGTATGTCCTGCTGTCACTGCTGATGGCCGCGCTGATCGTCATGTTTGGGCCGTATTTTGCTTACGAAGCACTGTCGATGAGAACGGGATACTACAATTATGATTTTTTTACGGTGACGTACTGGATGGGATATTCTCTCTCGGCGGTTAACCCGTTTCTATTCAATTGGGGCAGCCCGGAAATGCACAATGCGGTCAGCAAGTTAATGGGATGTCGCCGCAGGCGCGAATCGCGTGGCGTCCAACCATCGGTACCGGTGGACGAAAGAGCAGGAAATTCGGCGTCTACTGGTGTTAATCCAAGACGGTGACGGCTTTATCGCATTAGCGTTATAATTATGGACAAGTTCACATCGGTAAGAGGTTGGACGAAGTGTATTACGTACTGAAATGATTTACTGCGTGATTTTCTGTTTCACCAATGTATACTTATGTAAAAAACCGATTATGGGCTTATAAGTTCACATTAGAGGACAACATTATTCGGATAGAAATGAGACTTGGCTAATCTCGAACCGTTTTTACGGCTTTAGAAATTATAGATTATTATGTACCAACACACGACACCATAATGATTTTTTATTATGAATCGCATCTGTTGCCTTGCACAATGTGTTTAGATCATATTGGCTATTAGGTTCCAGCAGTAAAAAATTAACATTACTCTGCACCGGATGCTAGGGTATGCAACTTTATGCTTTCTTTCGAAAATTACGGGGCAGCGTCGTATGACCAACTTGCGCTTGTTCTTTCCCGCGTGATGGCAGTTTTTCCCGACTCTTCAGAATATTGTGACCATTTCTAATTATTGATCCGCCGCTGGGTCTCCTCTGCCGCTGATCCACGCGTGAACCGTTGGCTACAGCAAGAGGCGATGGCGTTGCTGTCGCTGGGTATGTTGTGTCAGTGATGTAATGAGGAGTTGATACTGACCAACATGAACACCAGCAGGAATCGGGGCCACTGTTAATCGGCACGCAACCGGCGCCGTAACAGGTAAGACCAGAATAGCTGCACCCTGTTGTCGTTATATAGCGCGGGGTTGTGGTGGGAAGGCGCAAATACACACTTCCCGAGGCCGAATTACTCACGGATATTCCCGTGCCGTTACCGTTGACCTGAGACTGACTGATCACGCTGTGATGCTGGCCATCACTGGTACTGTTGGATTGGCTGTTCTGGTTGTTCTGTAGGACGCCGGTCATCGCGTTACCATTGGCATTAACGTAGTTACTACCGAAGGCGGACGCTGGATTGGCGGTGACCGAAGGGTCATACTGCAGGCTGGAGCTGCTGCTGCCACCGATGTTCAGCGTTGTGCCAGAGACGAGGCTTTGCGATTGGCCCACCGAGTTGTGGCTACCGTTATCCAGAACGGTTGCTTGTTGACTGTTTAACTGGACCTGGCCGTTGGCCGCTCCTCCACTCCCGGATGATCCACTTGAACCACCGGTGTCACCTGGAAAAATAGCGTGAACCCATTTAGAAATCTTCGAAAGCTCTTTATAAAAATGCTTTTTATATCTAAGACAAACTAGCAAACGCCTACATACCCAAGACCAGCGACGCAAAACCTAAAATTAATGGAAAAAACTGCATGGTTGCTACCGTGATAGTAAATAAACCGCGGAAAATTTCTCAATGCTGTCGTTTTTCTTGATAAACCGCTTCTTAGTAAACGTTTGGTGCTTTTTATACATACTAATAGTTTGGAAGTCATATATGTTCAGTCACTGTACTGCCAACTGGTGAAGACGGCTGCAATCAAACAGTTGGCAGTTTCTGACGTTCTTTGATCTGTTTGCCATTGCTGACGGCATATTCGTTGTACCGGAAGTGGAATTCAACCGCAAAGTCGCAAACGCGGCTATTGGTAACCGCGCTAATCATAATGACGATAACCTATTAATTTTCCGCTATAGGTAGCTCTAGCTGTCAAACACTGTTTTGTAAATTTGCTACAAATTGACAAAAACGTCAAAAACAAAAAAAGCGGCCACTCGGTACGGCTGATTCGTGCTGATATCAGATACTTCCAAGTAAGTGTCTGTATTACAGACGAAGTACTTGCTTAGCACGAAACGCATTATACTGTTATCGATATTTCCAGGCTGATTATATCAATATATAATATGTACCATAACAATGCATCATAATGTAAAAATATGGTCTTATTATTAGAGTTCAGTTGTAGTAATCAAGTAAAACCATCCTAGTGCATTTAATTCGATTGCGTGTTCCTTTTGGCCATATGTTTAAAACAGTAAGTCATCCTGGCCGGAAATTGTCTGTCTGTCATCAAGAAAATTAATTTAAACAGTAATAACAAGTAAGCAAACAAGCGATCCGAATGTACCATGCACAATGCGCTAATGTACTGCCGCTGTGCTTTGTTCGGGTTCCATACATTTCCGGTATGCCGCAAATAGTGAGCTCGGTCACTGGATTGAAGATTAAATAATTATGAACAGATCAAAGAACAAAACAACAGCGCAAATTTTAATCCGATATACGGCAAATCGCAATATTTGCAACCGATCGATCGTTACTACTGTATTTAGGCATAAGCAGAAGTCAAAGGTACCCACTTATGTACTGCATCGTAAAGTTTAAATTGCTTTATATGATCCATATTGATTAAAGAAAGAATGAAGAACGTTATTTGGTTTCTTTTTTGCTTTCTTTTGCCTTGTCCAGGGGTATTCAGTAAGTGAGCCGCTTGTTAATACATTTGTACTGCGACAAACTGACAAAATTATTACGGCAATTTATACGTAGGTGACACTGGAGGCAGCGGCGCAGGATTTGGCCAAGGATCAGCAACTAATGGACAGGTCGACCTGGCCATTGAGCAGTCATCTTCGCTGACCAACGGCAACCAACACTCCGTGGTCATCTCGCAAAATAATGTCGCAGGCACATCGGTATCTTTCAGTGGCAGCGGTAGTAGCGATCTGCAGTTTGATCCAACGCTACCTGCCAATCCTTACATCACTGGCAGCAATACAGCAAATTCGTACGGGAGTGGCACCACCGGTATAATGCAAAACAGCGACCAGAGTTATTCCAACAGCACGAACGACGGCCAGCATCATTCGGTAGCCAGCCAGACGCATATTACCGGCAATGGCACGGGACTATCCTTAGTTCATTATGCTAACGGTGTTATTTTGGCGAGTCACTATACGACCGGGGCACCATATGTTACAAATCAAAATCCATGCAGCGGCGGCGGTGTTTATGTCTGTGGGAGTGTTTTTTGTGGGTCGCCAGGGTGTTGCCAGTGTGCACCTGCAGGAGTCATACAATTTTCCGAAACGGAGCCGTCGAAAGTAGTGCATCATGATCAGCGAGAACGAAACGCAGCGCCTCAAGCGAGAAAAAGGAATGAACCACAGCGAGGACGGGAACATCTTAAAGTGGACAAAAAATCCCACGCACCAACCGCCTCTACTCCTGCCCGAAACGTCCATAATAAGCCTAAAGCATGAACATGCCATTTTGCTCGTGTTTCTCTGATCAGTTTCGTTTAATATCTGTATTCGCGAAGCAGCATTTCGTAGGTGATAATGGGGTACTGCATTTCTGAATTGACTTTGACCGGGGAAACTTTTTTCCGTTGTTTGAATGAAACGATTTTCCAGCGTCTTTATTTAAATGGCGATTAAAGGTCTTTAATGGCGAGTGACCTTTTGCTCGGGCGCTCTAAGTACTCTAACCAAAATGTGTTCTGCCATATTAAATCGGTAGAGTTCTCCGTGGAATCGATTTTATGAATGAATAGCCACACTGCTTGTGTGATGTATGAGTGTACGTACGTACAGAGTGTACACGATATCTCGAGATTCTACTCTGTATGCCTGTATGTCTTCCTAGCTACGCCCTGATGTGCTTCTTACAGTTGCTGTTGTTTGTGTTCGGCTGCGATATGTCCAATTTTCAGTAAAGATTCTCACTTCTTTCAGATACATAGAGTACTAGTAAGGTAGTAGTAACCTTTACATACAATAAGCTTGATTGATGACACCGTGCACCTGGTCGTCACTAACAAACTCTTCATCTCTCGGAGAAATCATCATCTTCATCGAAGTCTACATCTTCTTTCTAGCCCGTGTTCTAACGTCTCCCGAAGAATCTGGTGTAAATCGCATTCAAGTAAATAAGCCATATTTTGGTGGGAGAATAGTTTGTCAAAAGCGGTAAACAGCGAGAAAATTGGAGATCTTCTTTTACCAATGGAACACAGCGTTTAAAGCGCTCTGGTTGTTTCCACGTAAAGGAGACATTCAGTCCCGTTGCAAAGTACTCTTTATCATGCTGCATTAATTCAGCAAGTTCGTGGTACTGCCGCCCCGCTGTACATACTGTATCAACCGTCCAAAAGTCCGTGTCGGGCGATCCGCTGTACAAATCCAATGGTCCATCCTTTGATGCCGGTAAGTGTTATCGGAGGTATCAACACTCATGCTGCGGAAGGGAATAATGCGGAGGTCTGGTGTGTGCATTGCTGCAATTTATCCGTAACAAACGCTGGATGTACGCTTCGTAATCGGTGGTCGACCATGCAGGTCCAGGGAGAAGTAGACAACATGTTGATTGACTACTATTTGCAGGAAGAAGTGCAGCATAATAGGCGACAGATTCGGCAGTTACGCATCTTCCAAGCTGTCGACACACTACTCCTCGCGGAAGTGGGAGGAAGGAGCAAACCGTGTTGAAAAATAACTGAAGCTGGAAGTGGAGAATTCGAGCAGACGTCGACAGATTAGCAGCTCTCGATGGTGTACGTAAAACAATTCTTTTAAGTAACTCCAGGTTCTTACAATAATTTAGTATCCAAAAATCGACTTAGAAAGAATTTTTTTATAATTATTTAGCCGTGCACACAGCCAAACCCATGCAATCACCCGTGCACGCAACCAACGCTCGTGTTTCCCGAGCAACCAGCATCGGAGCCAGCAAGAATAAATCGAAAGCAATCAGAGGAAAGTGAGCAAAAATATCCTAATAATACCCTTTCTTCAAATCCGGAATATCTCAGCGATGCCAAGCAGTGCCATTCTGCTTAGCTTGCACACATCCATGAGCCTCAGATCAATATCGTTCCAGAATTTCAGGTTTCCGTCTGCGCGAAATGAGCTAAACCTGTTAACAAAATACACGTTATTCTACATATTTAGTGCTGATAAATTTGTTTCTTCTTATGCTCGAGGCGCAAATGTATTAGCGGATGGCTTTTGCTGTTAGGGTGGTCTCATATTCTAAGCGCACCTGAGGTTGACTATCTAAAAAAATTGTGACAGGCCGTGCAAGGTTGAAGTTGTAAAATTAATTGAAAAATATTTCATTATTTAATTTCTTTTCAAGTTCGCTCCTCGCATAACACTTTGTTGCGCAGTATCATAAAAATTGTAACCTTTAAGTAATTATATCAGTAAAAGGCCAATTCACCTTATTGTCTGCCTGCAGTAATCTCCCCAAAGACCAAATCAAAATAAAAAAAAGTTACCAAATCAAACCTTGGCCACGATTTTAAATCCATGGCGCTGACGGCAGTACAGATTACGGTTGCGAATTGACTCAATTGAGTTGGGTTGGATGACACGGTAGAAAATAAACAGATTCGAATAGTTCATTGCTTTTTATTTCCTGTATTGTGCGCTAATGCGCTGCAAGAGCAACCGATAACCCTTTCTTAACTAGAGTCAGCTGATTAAGAGAAAGTTTTAACGTAGGCGCTGCACGGTGGAAACGGGCAAGCCTAATATAACATATGACAGACATAGTCTGTCTATATATTAAATCAGTATAGAGTTCGCCGTGTAACTGAAAGATCAGAAAGATTCTCACTGACTGGAACGTCAGAATGATTCTGTCTGCACTCAGCTTTTGCGCCTGTCTATCCTTTAAAGGTGAAATGATGGAAAGGTAAAGGTTAGCCTGACTCCGCCTGTTCAGTTGCCGATTGTCTCTCAGATTCCATTTGGAATTGTAAAGAGACGCAATCAAAGCATTTCTAATTTTTCCGCATATATTCCTAATCAATCCCCGCGCCTACGTAGGGTTTCCGCAGAAAACGTTCCGAAGGAGTTTTGTACATTTGTTTTGTACACGAATTTGGTACATGTACCAGTACCGGCACACTTCCCCTAAACATAATCAGATAATGCGCTAATTGCGCTTACTGCCCGTATAGCTTGGTTTGTGCTGCCAATGGTAATTGGACATTTTCGTTCTGCCGTTGCAAGTGCTATACAACCAGGTAAACCTACACTGATAAAAATGCTCGGATAGTCTCCCATTCTTGCGGATAAGCCAGCGTCTGCACCCAGCGAGTATGTACGTTCTTGACCTTTGCGTAAACATCGTCCGAGACAGGTGGGAAATAACTATCCAAAACCCACATGAATTTGCTGCACATGCTCTCTGGATCTTGGCTGCAATCCAAAACCAGCGTCGGGATCGTGATCTGCAGTTTATCAATTTCGAGCGCACCGTCCCAGAAGGGCAAGGGTTTGGATATGAAAGGCTGCATCCATTGAACCTCAGGGGCTGGTAGAGACTTAAGTCCGAACGCACGATGGAAAAATATATGATACAGAACGGCGCCAAAAATGTTGGTTATTTTCCAGTTGTGGACCACGATGCGTTGGCAGCTGTTTTGGTAAAGGCATAAAAAATATGTTGCACCATGCCACGCGTAGAGATTTCTGTTGTCAAATGGGTCTGCTGCAGCGAAGTAGTATGGGTGGCCGTCATCGGTAAGGGTGAAATCTTTGAAGATTATTGCAGGCAACTTGATTTCCATGATTTCCAACAAATCAGCTAACAAGCTGAAGTTGAAGAATGGTTCCAGTATAGTAAGGCTTTTTGTCGTTGAGCGGACGGTGCAACTCAGGAGATATGCTGTTTTGTTACAGTTTAAGTTGCCGGATTGCGTTTCTTTGGTGCACGTGTCCAAATAGATTCTGATGTGCTCGGTAGCGCGGCTACTGTTCAGCAGTTGATGCCATAACACACACACTCTGGAAACAGCGAAATCAAATATCTGGACGATGTACGAGTTTTTTCTGTGTTCTTTGTTTTGTACTTATGATAATAATCGGTTCTGGTTTCGAAACCATTGTCAGCCTGCAGTTAAAACGCGTGCTGCAAACTTTCCAGATTAGCTGAACAAAGGGAATATTTTGCAAACAAACCACCTTCACGAAATGGTTCATTTAAAAAGTTTGTGCAGCAATACCTTTACCCTTTGCAATTTACACATGAATGCAGGTCCAGGGAAGAAAATATTTCGCTCCAGAGCAGTGGCGGCAGACTACCAATAAAGACATCTGCGTTCGACTGATCCGTCCGTGCATCTAGGACAAGGGAAACATGGTATTTAATATCGGAGACAGCACGAACAGTACACAACATTAAGTACGCTACGCTTGGGAACCTTCAGTTCGTGGTCCGCGTAATTACGTACATTGACCGGCAGTAATAAAAGCCCAGAAGCGTTTGACCGCTGTAAGCAGAAAGCGCCTTACACGAGAGATTTTAGTTACTGGTAATTGCTGTCACAGAGAGACATAGAGGGACAAAAGAACCAATACCGCTTCGCGAGCTACTAGCAGTATTGTTCGGTCGCTCTATGGCACCACTAGGCTATCGGCATAACAGCAGAATATCTAACGGATAATACGTATGTATAATATGTATATAACGGAATATATTTAAACGGAATATACAACGGACAAGATAATGGAATATATAACGGAATACAGCAGAATATTCAATATACAGTACAACGGACAAGATACTGTCCGTTATAGCCAGCAACCTAACGATCGAGCAGAGCCACGCTCCTAACAATATCATGCGATATACACTGTGCAGTATTACATACACTTGTGGAATCATGTCCTCTTTCCCCAGTATTTTGTAAATGTTGTTTAATATTTCAAAATATTTCCTATTAAGTAAATGTCTAAATAAATCTAAAATTTTCATCCACTCCCGGATAATTTTGTACAATAGTTCGTCGATAAGAGGGTGCCCCGGTTCTACGGCAAGCAATTTTTTGACGTGCTTTAGACATCGTCGGAGCACAACACGCCGTCTTTAGAACGGCATGTTTCAGTATACTTATGGAGCCCCTTTTTATGTACATTTTCACGTCTAAAATACATGGTCTACGAAACTATATTATGGCTTTTTGGAACTCAAAAAACAACCATCCAAAGGACATCTTTTGGATGAAGAAGACATGGGCGCTTTTTTCTCGAATAAAACCGGGTGCAAGTCTGGGAACGGGGAAGCGTGATCACATCTCTAACGGTCTCACCTGCATCGTAAGGAAGCTCTTTATTGTCGCCAAGGTCTGTATGGCAGAAGTGCGTCAAGTCGGTCCGGCTGGCTAGATGGGTTAGCAACGTTTTGGATAGTGCTGCAGCCATCCATCGCGCTGCTTCCGGGTCTGCTGTCAAACTGATAACAATGAACATACATCCGTCTCGTTGGATTCGCAGATGAAATCGACAGCAGTCTGACAAGTCGGCCAACCGCGCATCGCGCTTCATCGTGTCGCGAACATGCTTAATGATTCGCGATCTGTCGGAGGTGTCCCTGAAAACTTGTTGCGCTCTGTCAAAGGGAACGAAGAATTTTCTGTACATTAACCCGTCGACTCGACTTAGCAGCGGCGGCTCTGTGACCGGAAGTTGGACGGCAACTTGGCATTTATCCACCAACTCCATGCGAGGCGTGCAAGAAGCGCTTTCAGTTGGGCAACTCGGTGCTTCAATACACAAGATTTGGCAGTTACGGCACGTAGCAACGCCGTTGACCACAACTGCAGGGCGAAACCGATATGGCCCGTCATCTTCGTCGCGGAGAGCGGCAAATACCTTCAGGTAGATAAGTAACCCATCCTTGTAAGCGTCCACAGGGAAATGTAACGGCCACACGCTGTGTGTATGGATCCAGCTGGGTTTGACCTTTTTGGATCCAAAGTGGATGAACGCGTAGTCTCCGGAGATATTCTGAATATTTCCCAGCAGATAAACGTCGACGTCTGTGCGAACGATAACAGTGTTCTGATAGCTCATTTGCTGCGCATCAAACAAGAGACGCTCATACGGAGGTGATGAAGTTGAAATCATTTTTTTTCCGAACTAGGACGTATTAGTAACAATAATAGCAGTTATAACTGAATGCATCAATAAGATAACAAGTACGAGTACATAATTATATGGGGTAGTGCAGCTTAATGCAGCTAGCTCTGCAGTCCACCTGTTCGAACTGACAGTTAAAGGTTTTTCTTCCTCCACGGTGCAGTGGACTTCCTAATTCACACTAATTTCGACCGATGGTTTTCGTCTATCACAATTGACAACTGCATAAATGCCACAGTATGTAACTACCGGCTACGGGACCGCGCACTCCTGTAAGCCGTTCTGTCTGCCCCTTGATCCTTTTTAAGGGACAAAAATCTCATTAGTTTTCCATTCAAAGAAATGGACTTGCTCGGATGTCAAAAATATAGGTTTCGTATGCTGTCTCTCAATAGAACAGACACTCTTACTTTCACCAGCAGACAGGGTGCGTATTGTTAATACTTAATGCAACGGGAACTGTATTGTTATCAAAAGACCAACTTGAACGACAAGAAATCTCATTATTACTGCCTTCAATAAAAACCAGCATCTGACAACAATGAAATAAGACGCCTACAGTCTGCAGAACACCAATGTACATAAATTTCTTCCGCGCTGGTGTAAGAATAATTGTCAAGGAAGCATGGCGCCATAAGCTCGCTGTAAAGCCAGTGACAAGCATGACAAGCAAAAGGAAAGAACACCACTATTTCGGTTCTTGTAGATAACTCGTACTTAACAAGTGCACTTGCAGTGGCACAACGTCCACTGTTTCTCCACCGTCGTCGCTGTCAGATTAGTCAGCGGAATATTCACGGTTGCCGACAAATCACCCGCCTTACCACTGGCCCATACCGTGAAATTCCCAAACTTCTCCGTCGATCGTACTGTATCCAGATTGAGGCAGTACAGCGTCATTGGCCGAATGACAAACATGTCTCCATCCCATTGCACCATTCCCTCGGAGGTATTGACCTTCGTCACGATACTAGTAAGATCCTCTTGTGACTGTGGGTCCAGGGCGGTACGCGGTGAATCCAGGGCGCGAAACACTGGCCCGCTCTTGAACAGCGCTTTCATCCACTTATTCCCGTTGGCCACTTTGTCGTTGAGGAACTTGATCTTTTGATCAGGACGCTCCGAGTGTTCTAGCCAAAATGTATTCTGCCACATTAAATCGGTAAAATTCGTGGTGGAGACTATTTTAGGAAGGAATAACCGCACCGCCGACTAATGACACCGTACATCTGATCTTCACTGACGAACTCCTCATCGGAAAGGTTACTTTCCAGGGCGTGGTCAAACGTCTCCCGAATAATCCTGTGTAAATCACATTCCCGTAAACATGCCATGCTTTGTTGGGAGAATCGTTGATCAAAAGCGTTGAACAGCGGGAAAACTGTAGATCCGGGAATTCGGCATCGCTCCGGTTGTTTTCCGATGCGAAGTACTTTATCATCCTGCATTAGTTCAATAATGCACTGACGTATGATATATCCACTGATCATCCTATGCCGGTATGTTATGCATGCTGCGAATAAATACTGCTAGTTTATAACAAAGCGCTGGATGTACGCTTCGTAATCGGTGGTTAGGTAAATTTTCTTTGTTGTAAAATAGATTTACGTCTAACATGGATTCAGTGGTAAATCACCGCTGAAAAGAAGCTATTTTTACGTAATTAAAGACTAACTGCAGTAACGCTCTAAAGCAGATGTCATAAAATGTACATGTACATGTGAACATATTTTATGTACATACTACATACATACATATATTTTATTTAAAAACGCTTATTTTACCTGGATGCCGTAGTGTAAAGGTAACCGCAAGGATGCTCAGAATAGCGATAAATAAAATAAGCATATAGTTCCAGCGCATGGTAATGATTAGTTTGGTTTGCGTGGCACCGAAATGTGATTTACCGTAACTTAGGTTGAAATTCATATAGTATGTTCCACGTGCATTATCTGTGGGAATAAACCTGCATAGTTCATCACAAACGATCAGCGTTACGCTGTAGTAGGTTTTCGGTTGTCACGTCAGCAACAATATGACCGCATTTTGTTGGCAAACCTAATTTTATTGGCTCTCAATACTTAAATTCATATTGGCGCGTTATGAGAGTAAACGGTAAATCAGTACGAGATAATGAAATTTTATTATGTGATTATTTAAATGCAACGTGCTGTATTAAATACCGTATTTTGTTAGAATTAGCAATCACACACCAACATTGATCCATTGATCACAGCAGCTGCAAATAATTTTTTTTGCTTATGTCAATGTTTCTATCTTCCTGCAAAAATCAAATTTTTCTGAATTTATAGCCGGTGACGGGGCCCTGGTAAGTAGGCGATGCGGCAGTGCGTGTACGAAGAGGAGTTAATTTTTGAATTTGTTGAATAGAAGTTGTGATGTGGGTTGCGGAATCGCCATGCGAAGCCGTGTGCTCTAACAATGCAGTGTTCGACGCCTAACGGCCCTAACCAATGCAGTGTTTGAGTAAGGACAAAAACATTTTTCTGTATATGTACAGAAATATATAATAAAAATATTATCTATTTCTTTATGTATACAGAAACTCTTTTTGTGTACTGGAACACAAAAAGAATTTTCATAAAATTCAGTGGAAACACTACCGCCGTTTTGAGTACATTACCCTTTAACTCTAGGGATGACAGAGAGTTTGGTTGTTTTTTTCATGTTTAAATTTTAACCATGAATTAGTGTGCCAGCGCTTGTGATTACTGTTAAAATGATTTACGTGCGAAGTTAAATATACATACGTCTGACGTCATATGGATAATGTGCGGACTGCACATTTAGAATTATTAATATTAGCAGGCGCATGAGAAAGATCGTCGTGCTGTTATTGTTTTGCTTTTCCGTATCGTGCTCCAAGTCATGCAAGCACGTTAACGTAGCGGCAATATACAATAATAATAATGTCTGGATTAGATGTAACCGTCGGTGAATGACCTGTATTTGTAACTATGAGTGTAAACCTAATTTTGCAGTAACTCGTACTCTGAATCGAACAAGCAAACTTAGTAGACGTAAGCGCGACATTTTGAATATTGACACTATTGTTTTTCGAGCTGTTAAAATAAAGTATTCACAGATTGTTGGTAACAATGAAGTGCAGTGGGACTTAAAATCAGTCATGACGCCGTGACAACGAAAAACAGTGAACTGCTTCTGTCGGTCATTTTGCTGCTACACCTAGTTTCAACTTAATTGTTGTGCTTTGAATTTGTGCCCGAGTAATTTATTTCAAGTTGAAATCGCCCAATTGTATACCTTTGTGCACAGAAGCAAAGCTAGGGAAAGGTCAAAGTTGCACTGAATAACGCTACGAAACAACAGTACACTAACAGCCGCATTACTGCTACATCATTATACGCAACAGCTCTGCTATTCACTGGTCCCTCATACCAACCGATTCATCCCGGTCCCCAGTTGCGGGAGAGGAACAGCTGGCGAACTCGGCCGGATTTGCTGGCACTGGGCTGTCCAGCACCGGACACCCCGGGAACCGGTTGGTCGGAGCTCTTGCGGGCCGCCTGTACTTTGATGTCCTTGCCGCGCGGATATCCCATGGTACTGCCACCGGCGCCCCATCCTCCGGTGTAGAAGATGTGACGCTTATCAACCGGTCCACTGATGATATCCGGCAGCGCCATCACTGCCGGATCTACGTCCAGGAAATCGCGCAGCCCGGTGTCGCTGTCATTGTAAAGGTCATCCTGTCCGTAGACGTAAGCGATGACCAGGATAACTACCAAGCTTGGGCGCAGCATCTGGTCAACGGACAAGGATAATTGGTTAAAATGGTTAACCAATAAATACAACCGTATAAGTACGAAAAAGGTTGGAGAAGTGTAACGTAGGTAGCGGTAAATTTTGCAGAACATTATGGCAGTTTTACGTCGCAAAAGAGATCATGAAGCGGTCGAGTAACGCCCGTTGAGGGAAATGTTTATAAGGCTGCTTACTGGAATAGGTGGCGTCAATTTGACGCAGCGGTAATGACTGTTGAAAATGTGTACTTATTTTTATCCAACAAACAAGTATAGAATTTAAATCGAATTATTTTGATTTGTAGTGATGCTTAGCTGCTTCGATATGTGGCTTAAAAATAGCCCGCAATTTATTAACCACGCTTTTGGTTTGATGTTGTCGGTCTTACAGAAAAATCGATCAGTGCCATCATGATTTGTGACACCTTCTTTGTATGTGGTTTTCCAAGAAAAAAACTCAATGTAGCGCTTGAGATGTAGTAAAAGTTAGTGCCGTGCGTGAGGTCGACGAACGCACTGATTTCTTGCTGGAGGGATTATTACGAGTAGTGTCTCATACCGCTTACCTGCGTTTTGCCGACTTTTCTATGCGGTTTCTTAGCATATTAGCAGTTATTTTTAATACAGTAAACTCATATTACCCAATAATTAATTATTAAGTTAATGTTCAATCTGTATTAATTAAACAGTATTGTACAGGACAGGTTTACAAACAAACGGCTTAATTTAGGAGCGAGCTAGCGTGCTGCGAGGAAGTATAATAGGAGGAAGTATAACAGGAGTGGAGGTACTTGTATCATTCATGCACGTATTTGTATCATTCATGGAGATTTTGCTCGAGTCGTTGAACAAAGGGCAACACGTCGGATAGTCGGATTTAAAACTCTCCCAATGAAATACATAATCATATGATACAAAGTAACACACAAGCGTAAACACCTATGGTAAATAATTAAAATTCAATTTCTTACCTTCACAAGGTATGTTGAAATGGAAGAAGATGATTCGACTACCGGCGTCGAGCGTTTAGAACAAGCAGGAAACAAATACGCGGCAGCGATACCAAATTATAAAAGAACAGACATGATTTTCAAAAGACCACAAAATCTCGACACAGCATACTCTGGCATCCCATTCTCACACTGCCGTGGATGCACTGAGAATGCCGGTTATATGGCCGTTTCTTATATCATCCGGCGAATCCAGCGAGGTGCTCATACACCGGCGCTCTGGGGCGAAAGGAGATCACAGGAAAAAGGCTTGTGACCCATTAGGCTTTTCCGTTTTTTCTCAACTGTCAATAATTGTCGACGGTTCGCATAACTGCCTACCGGAAGGCACAAGGTAGGGTTATGCAACGGCGGTGCGGTAAAACTTAGAGTCTGCTCCGGTGCTCACTGACAAATCCAGGTTATGATCATAATAGGAAAAAAACCTTTACTGTGCGTGTTGTATCTGAAACTACATGGATCGGTGGTTCTATGGCACAACTGAACGTGTCTTCTATGGCACAACTGAACGTGTCAAGCTCCAAGGTAAGATTATGATGTTCTTTTATTTGACCACAATATCCCGTGTTGTGTTTTATGCAAATTGATCTCCTCATTGCCTTGCTGACGTAATGTCGCTGCTTCATGGTATTAGTCCTGTATCGACTCTAACGTTTTGATACATGATTAGACACTACACTCCCATCTACTGGTGACGTAGTAAGCGCTCGTAATTATGTGACAAGCTAATTAGACTCGCGTATACGGAAAACAATTATCGATTTCGTGGTGTGGCTTTACTGCTATAGGGTGGTGGACGATATTATTAGACATTTCCCGTTAGAAATTAAGTTTCACAAGGTGTTGCTTTCCTGCTTTTGACGAAAGGTGGTTAGCAACGTAAATTAAGAGGAAATGGCCGAACAAATCTCTACGTCTCGGTCCCGCAGGTCACGGATCTTGGCGTATAATTTGCGCTGCTACTGCGCAGTTTGCTCAAGATCCTTGCGCTTATTACGCTAATATGCCGTGTAGATAGATGAAGTATTACAGTGCAGACTGCCAAAGCGTCAACAAACGTAATAGATGATGCATCAACTTTATGTTACTAAAGGTCATCAAAAGCAGGAGCGAAGCATTATGGATGTTTTATTGGCGCACGGGCTTGTCTATTTATTGCAAATAATTCCTACTGGCGATGGCGAAATAAAAAAAAACCAGAATAACGTTTGCCTGAATCTAAATCCATAAAGTTTTCCAACAATTTATATTTCAGGCGATTTTCAGCGCTCTGTATCTATGACATACTACTTAGCCAAAGCAAACACACCCCACGATCTATCAGAGTAGCAATTAAGCCGGTTTCATTCAACAAATCATTTAAAGTTTTAGCTTATAAAATCAGATATGTCGCAGCACAACCATGTACAACAGAAAAACAACATATGTTGCTGAAACCGGCCTAAGCGGAATCTTGGCCTCTGAGCTGGTTCAGTGAAATGTTTCTGTGAAGATTGGACTGGATGTTGCTTTCCCTTATGTGATATTGCTTATATGGTATTGTGCCTTGTAATGGGATAATAAACAGGTAGTTATCCCACCTTGACGCTGGTTAGCGTTCACAGATACTTCCGTTTCAGTTATCCTTCAAATGACCTCTCCAGTTGTACTCTCCAACTGCCAACAGTTAATAAATTATGACGAGGACTTAATATTCAGTCTGGCTTTGGCAGGGCTGCGCCGGATGGAGAGCTTACGTGGGTGTAACCGAGCGGGTTAATTAAAAATTACTTGCAGTTAATACCGTATGTGATACGTCCACAACGTAAATCTCCGCAACAACATTCGTGTACAACTACATTCGGATTACAGGAAACCCTTCTGTCGAAAGCACGGCATCCAGAGCAATACATATCTACAGTCTACTTTACTAGCAGTGCCAATAAGTATTAAATTTGCCAACGCAGCAGTTTTTCGAAGGTGCCTTGAAGTGGATAACGAGAGCGTAATTAGGTGGTCCGTTGCGTGAGGTGTGCCGCAATAACGCCGCAGCTTCCAGTAAACGCCGTGTTGAGACGCTGCATGACACTGTCACGGACGAGTTAATTTTACTGTGTAAATATTTTGTTTTGATTCGGTCGGAGCGCTGTTGCTCGTGGCACATGGGATTTCACCATTACGCAGTCCTTCTGCTCTAACACAGAAATGACCCATGCATGCCTCGGCGAATTCCCCACAAACCGCTCTTTGCTCGGACTTGCTTCCTGAATATTCAGTCCAAATATCCATGGCGTACCGCGATTCTTTTTCATATTGTGACGGTGCTCAATCTGGCAGCAACAGTTTATAAAATATTTATCCTGAATCTAGTGCATTTCACAGTATTTAAACTGCATGATCGGCACAGCCGCGTAATGCGATGGAGAAGCGAAAATACTGCTACTGCAGCAGAATTTTTTTGATTTTTATGATACTAGCTTCGTGCGTCAATAGCCGGAGAGTCATTCTGTTGTCCGTACAGTCGTGGACATCACTGCCGTCCAGTCTGAACTATGTCGGAGCACCGATCGACCTGGCAGTGATGACCGTCAACGAGAGGTATATGGATGATAATATGGTATTTTCTGTCGTTGACTGGCAGCGCAACCAATCGCGCACATGTGGTGATGTACAAAATGATGTGTTACCCTTTGTGACGGAATACTACACCGCACAACGCTGGAAGCAGTCGGCTGACGATGTTTTTGTTCTGCTTGCTACCGGTGAGTGACTACCACCAAGAACGGCTAAATAAGATTATTAAACTTTATAGTTTTGTCTTCAAGTACGGACTACGAAGTATCTGTATTCTGTGGATATAAACTGGTTATGGCATTTTTTACCTTAACGGCGAAATTCCTTTGTTATAGGTTACTTATTGTTAATAGGCGAAACTTTGAAAAATTACAAGATGTTAGTGTGCGAAGATGTTATATGAAGTACTAACCTCAACCAAAGAAGAGTGAAGCTATATGAAGTAATCAAGTACATATATGTGTATCGAGCAACCGTAATAAATATTTGATGGAGATTCAGTTAGGTTTCTTATGTATTTGACGATCTTAAATAATAAAAGAGTTTTATCCGATTACAGCATGCAGCGAAGCGGTTGGGTATCTTGCAGACCTTGCTAGAGGTTGGTAAACGATCTTTACTTATTGATCATTTCTATAAATGCTTAATTTTTTTCTTTGCGCAGAGCAGATAAATAATGTCATGAATTTTAAAATGAATTGATTTTCAGAGTGGAATATCTTGGTTATGACAGCGTGAGTGCAAATCGTGTATGGCTTACTTATCTGCTCATTGCTGTATGTATCCTTACTTACTGGTATCTGTACGTACAAAGATTTGCGCACCATTTATGCATATACTAGCATTTTTCTTGTACTTTATTAATTTTTTTGCTTCGTTTTCAGGGGTGGTACCGACGCCGCACTCGAGAACAAACGTCGCTTCCCGACCCTCTTGCGTCTAGCTCCGTTCCAGCAGCAAGACCTGACGGACGTTGTTATGAGCTTGCTGCAGCAGTACAATTGGACCAATCTGGCGCTGATCTGCGATGATAGTGCTACCGAGTTCAATACCTTCTTCTTAATCTGTCGGGCACTGCCAGATGTTATCAAGAAGCGGCATTCCGTTGTCCTTACACATTTGCACTACGATTTTAAAGCCAATCCGGATTACGAGAGATATCTGACGGAAGCGGCAACATACAGCCGAGGTGCACGCGCTAAACCAATCATGACAGTTCCTGAAGAAAATTAATATTAAAGGGGCTTTCGAATACGAGTACATCTACTGTATCGTCTGTCTCGCTTGACACTTGACCTTTTCATATTACTTTTCTAGTGCTTTTAATCAGCACACATGGCTCCCGTCTACGCAATATCCTGGTATGTACCATGATTCGCTCAACGACTGCCCGTATTAATACAGTTACTGTATAAGATATTTCCTGTAATTTAGGTAGTGGCCTCAAAAATGGGAATGGCTAACGGAGAGTATGTAAGAACATTGCAGATTTTGCCACCTTCAAGATCAGCTTCCCAAGATGACTTTTCTTACGGAATCAATTGCAGGCGTTTATTGGTATCCTTCCCTTCGCATCCCCGTTTATTGGAAAGCTAACCTGGAAAATTAACGAGGACGATGATGCGGCAAGTTCTCCCAGCAACATCCTCCTTACCCTTCTTAATGCTGCAGTAATAAAGAAGTCACTGTTTCAGCTAGCCAAAGCGGCTTATCGCTACTTGTTGCTCGTCTCCTGTATGCCGGCTCGAATCGGCCAAACCGATGACCTTTCAATCCGGATCAAAAACAGATCGTCTTCTATTTACGGTGTGCAGTATAATGGTGATGAAGAGGTACTGTCTAATACCAACTCCAACATTACATGTCCCTTTTGCTGGCATTAGTCGGGGGTCGCACGCCTGTATCCATAATCTGTATGCTCCGTTTCTGTATTTTTTTAGATCAATGTTTACGGCCGCGGGTACTACGTGGGCATCCAAATTTTGGCGCAGGTATTGACGTTCCGGGGCAATTTCTGCAGTGCAACGTTGCATTGCTGCATTAAATAGAGAAAAACCTTTGTGGTTTTTCCATTGCATTAGGTTTTAGCAGGATTACAGGCAGCTACCGTTTCTGGCGTCGAGCTATCGAAACTAATATGGAATCACAGTTTCGATACCGATTTTGGTTACTACAACATCAACTCCAATGGAGATTTTGATAGCGCAATGGGCGTGAGAGGCTTGGTTGAGGGTGGCGACAACATGGAAGTATGAATACCTTCTATATTTTATACATAGTATTACAACAAGGTTTAATTCTGCGAAACTGAGCGAATGTACTGTACGAGCAGATAATTTACCAGTACGACAAAAAGTCTGGTCACCTCGTTGCCATTAACGGAACCAGATGGCCACTGAATGGCAGTGCGCCGCTGAACCGCCCAGCATGCGGATTTCGAGGGGAAAATCCCAAGTGCCACCAACGTGGTTTGAGTAATTATTTGCAACGCAAAATTTTTGTTACAAATATATTCGCATATGTAGTGAATTAATTGCCTTATTTCTGGTATTCACACTTTGTAGCTCCAGAGTCATCCATTACGACAATTGCTGCCTCAACCACGGCTGTGGCGCTTATAGCTGCTGTAATTTTTATTGGAATGTGCTTCATCCGAAGGTAGGTAGCTGTACAGGCCACAGGAATTAAACCTATCCCGTTAATCCATTTTGCAACATCACTGCATTATCGATAATAATAGCTGTGTTTGCTCATTCATGCAACCGCAGACATCAACAAAGTCGCAGTGTCAACTGGCTGATACCAGCCAATCAAGTGCAAAGGTATTTTCCGTCGTTCGGAACGTACGAGACCACCGGATCTTCGCATTCTGTACGTACGAAATATTCACATGCATTAACTTAAATCTGCCGTCTTTAACTATTCTTATTTTTCCATTGTTTTCGTTAACTTTTGCATTTTAGAGATTTTTAAAGTTGCTTAGTTATAGATCGTAATGATATTTGTTTACCGTCTTTCATAAACAGCTGCATTCTCGGCACACAAAAACCGGCACCCTGGCATACCGGAACGTGTATGTCTACGGATCGCAGCTGGTATGGTGCCGCTCCGGTCAGCTCAACCACGGCACGACGCATTTGAGCGGCAAACTGATCAAGCGAATTAACATGGTAAAAAAGTCTGTTCGTGAATAGTATCTGCGATTAACTGGCAGCTGACTGCAGAGGAGCGCTCTAAAGCACAACAACATTGTTGACCTGGTGGGAGTAGCCTTGGAAAAAGACAAGATTATGATCTTCTCCCAGTACTGCCCAAAGGGATCATTGTACGAGATCATCGAGGAGAAACCATCGTGGTTGTCTTGGGATCTTAAGACCGCCATGCTGGCTGACATCATCAATGTACGCACATATTACTACTACATATGTATGCACTTTTACATAGTTTCTAACAGCGTTACGGATTTCTTAGGGGCTTGCGTTTATCCATTCCTCCGATTTAAAATTTCATGGCGCTTTAAAAAGCCCAAACTGTATGGTAACCAATCAGCTGGTGGTTAAGCTAACGGATTTCGGCTGGCCTAAAGAGATGACTATTATCGGCCAGGTAAGAGAAAGCAAAATCGCATTGCTTACCTTAACAAATATTGAAGAACATAAATACTTTTGCTTTGTTGGTCCCGTATTTGATGTGAATTTTGTTTCGTACAGACTGTTCTTAATAAACAAAACTATTCGCGACTTCTCTGGACAGCACCGGAAATCCTCCGAAATTCTGGCGCCTATCCGACGAGAGAAGCCGACATCTACGCACTAGGAATCATTATGCACGAAGTTGTGTTTACGGTGCGTCCGTTCGGCATCTTCACCGACGGCATGGATACTGAGGTCATTCAGATGGTGCACAACCAGTCGGCATCACCGTACCGGCCGTTCGTTAAAACATCCGATCCGGTTATTCCGATTGATCTCATTTTCGCCATGCAGCACTGTTGGGCGGAGGACCCACTGGAACGACCAAAGATAGCTAAGGTTAAGCTGCGTTTAATGCGTGTGCTACGCTTCAAGGATAACTACATGGATCGAGTTATGAGGAAGTTGAAGCATTATGCGGAGGATTTGGAAAGGCAGGCTATGGAGCGGACACAGGAACTAAGAGTGGAAAAATGTCGGAATGAGCAGCTGTTAAAAACCATACTGCCTGCGTAAGCCCGTATTACATATAATATGAACAACGCACAGGCTACTGTCACATTGCTTTGATTTCGCTTTTTGACATTTCATGAACTAGTGTCTCGTTCGCCGCTCTTGTTGTTGCGAAATAAACTAGCGAAGTACAATTTTTGTAAATTAAATGTTGATAGCGAAAAACACCCTTGCGAATTTTTATTTTGCGCTAACTTAACTTTTATGACCCTGCTGCAGAACGATTGCCGATGCCCTAATCCGCGGGTTCAGTGTGGAGGCAGAGATTTTCGACAGTGCTACGGTAGCATTTGTCCTCATCTGCGATTTCGCGGAAATCATCTTGCAGTCATCACCGTGGGAGTATGTGACCTTTCTCAATGAGGTGTTTACGTTCTTCGACGATTTGATTGGTGAATACGATGCATACAAAGTGGAAACTATTAGCGGCACATACATGGTACGTGTAAATGGTGTAATAAGAGGCTTGCGCAAATCTAATCACTTCGCCGTAATCATCGAAAGTATTGCGTGTTAAACGATAGTTGGTCTCCGGCGTACCTGTGCGCAACGGCACCTTGCATGCGGAATACATTGGACTGCTGTGTTCGCGGGCCATGTTGTGCAGTGAAAAGCGCATCTTCGCGTCCCACCAGCTGAAGTTGCAGATTGGCTTGCATTCCGGTGAGAAATTTTATGAGTTTTGCAGAGAGAAAAGCGTTTGTTGGAAACTGTTTGCGCGAAAACTGAAGAAAATTTACGACATTTCGTTTTTAAGGGTCGTTGGCTGCTGGATTGGTTGGTTTGCGAATGAAACGATATTGTCTGTAAGAGAAACGCTGTTCTAGTTTTTTACGGTGCGTGAGTCAGCAGTTAATCTTAGGTGTTCCTCCAGGTTTGGCGATACGGTTAACATGGCATCTCGGATGGCCGAAACGTCTTCTCGTATGATGCTAACTAAATTATTACACTCCTGATTTATCCTGACGCAGCATTCCTTTTTGCAGCACAACATATCCAAGCGAGCGAATCTTCACGAAATCTGCTGAAGGATTCGTCCAAGCTATTTTGCCTTTTGCGTGGTGATGTGCCAGTAAAAGTAATGCCTTACGAGCTGTTATCTCGAAAGACCACATAGAAGCGCTATGGTTTACTTTATCTGTAATCGTTATACATATTTGAAGTTTTAACTTTAACCGCATTTGTATAACGTTTTAGGGGAAGGGGATCGTAACAACGTTTTGGATTATTTGAATGAACAGCATAAGCTTTAGTCTGGGATTAAAATAATGTTAATGGTCATCCAGATTAATTAACGGTGATCATCGGGATAAAAAAATGCCGGTGTTTATATGGCGCACACTATCTCAAAGTTCTTCCTCAATGGCACCTGAAAGTTAAAGACTGAAAATATTAATTTAATTTTGTTTTTTGCTGCTTTTTACTGGCACTTATTATGGTATCTTCTATTGGATACTCACATGCTTCTTTCCTAGTGTAACTGTGGAAAGGAATGCGCTTTTCTTTATGTGTAATAAATTACATCGTGGACGTACCACAGTTCGAAACAACAAGACAATATTTAGGTCAGTTAAAGTATGCTACTTGGCGTACTAAATGAAACCAACTGCAAATTATCAAACTTAATAGCCCTCAGCAAACGCACTCCTGCAAAGGTTGTTATTCAAAACATTTTGACGACGTAGGTCATAAACCCGAGATCCATCACGCCAAACACATGCCGGCTAATGGCACACGATCACGGCGCAAGCCATAATATAAGGGCCTGCCGCAAAAGAGACAAAAGTAATAATTTCATCAGCTATGAATGTCTGAATTTATTGCTGCTTTTAGTGCTGGGTATACATTGTAAGTACTTTCTACTCGATATTGTGTGCTTCATTACCGGAAAATGGTATAAAATCGGTGGCGAACACGCCACGGTATCATTTCTCAAGCTTTCTCGTTTTCTATCTGTACGTGGATTTTGACATTCTCATATGGTTATCATGTGCTTACCGAAAATATTCTTACACCAAAATTTATTCTGACACTAAATCACTCCTAACTAACTCAGATAATATCATGCTTGCATGCCTTGTTCTTTTGACTGTAGTAGTCTTCACTCGTGGTGCTCCAGGTAAAACAAAAGCGAGCCTCAAAAATTGTGGTACAGTATTTTTCGATTGCCTGATTAGCTTTGAAAGCCAATTTTTGCATTCTTTGCAGTTGATTCTGGCGACGCGAACATCGGCAGTGACACGGCGGCGGGCAACGCTGCGCCAGGTACAATTATCATGCTGTTCGTACCTTAAAATGTCCCGGTGCTTATATTTATTGCCAACAATATCATTCAGTTATTTGAAATTCAGTAAACTATTATCTGTTTCATCTTATTTTGTAATTTTTCTTGTTCGACAGTCCAACAGCCACAAGCATCATTAAATCTGGACACATTCCTGATGCTGGAAAACGGCGCCGTTTTTGATGATCTGATGTCCGGAAAAAGCGCAATTGCCACAGCACAGGAAATCTACTAGATATTGTTACACTAGTAGGTTTTTCATGGGTACCCGGAAAAAGCGCATATCAGTTAAAGTTGTATCGATCAGCCATGCAACGGATGCTACATCAACAGCACCTGCGATCATGACCTTGTTAAACTATTAAAATTAATGGACTAGCTTGGTTATAACAAACGGACAAATGGTTTCAGATAAAAAACGTATAGGGAATATGAAAACTGAAAGCACGTACGAGGCAGTTCTACTGTAGGTACTATAGAGGTCATGGCCAATTCCAACGATAAAACAGAGTTGCTACTGGTACAAAAATTATTTTACTGTATTAGGCATTTTTCATCACAGTTCACGCACCGCTGTTTTACGCACCGCTCGTACATTATCCGCTATAGTAACGCGATTTCGGTCTGCGTAGACTGAAAATGAACATGAAAGGATCGAACACACCCTCAGCGCCATATAAAAGAGAGCAAACGTAAAATACATTCCGTAATAAGGGACAATCCAGAAACCAACAAATAAAATATACATCTATAGGCATCCAGCAAACAAGAACGCTGACAGATGTCAACGTGAGGACCAAAAAGGGTTTAACCTTGCGTAGTGACCTTTGGCTTTCTATCTGGGTCGTATTACCCGCTGCGTAGGCCGGCGATTGCGTCATATCGGTTAACGCCCGTTGTGGTGCAACAGCTGAATTGTGCCTTCTTCGTTTTGCCGGCGCTTGATTACCAAGTACGTGTAAGCAGAAACGATGAAACATAAAGGCAAGATGCGATCAACAACATATTCGGTATGTTTCCACGCCATTATGAATCCTGCATAGCTTGTGCAGTTAGGGATGTGCTCGCGCCGGTAATTCCGCAAGATATCCACAAGGAATCCTGATAAAGCAAACACATGTACCCACGCAACCGCCGCTAAGGAGATTAGCAATGCCACAGACTTGGTATGATAGGAGCGATAATGCAGCGGAAAGATATAGGCCCACAGACGGTTAACGCTAATCAGGACGTGCATGTACACTGGGATAATGCTGACCACTTTGGCCACGTATAAGTAAAAAATACACATACTACGACCCAGCGTCCAGGTGGCGTACACCTCGCTGATCATCAGGAAAGGACGCGCAGCGAGAAAGAAGACCAGATTGGCCAAATATAACGCTATGAGGTAAATGCTAAAGGAGGTGATTTGTCGCGGCTTGATGAAATTGTATAGGAGGACACCAAAATTCAACCCAACGGCTGCAATTACCATTAACAGTTCGATGAAGTTGTGAACAGACCAGTGCGAAGATATCACGCCATGCTTAAAGTTATTATTTGCATGCCAGTATAACGGGGCTGATGCGTTATTAATGCTGGTGTTCTCACCCATATTTTTGCTGGGAAACAAAGCAACGCGCAGCTTGGCGGATGGCTCTTCGCGTGAAGTAGTGCAGTTTGTCGTTTAATTTCGCGCATCGTATTTTCCATGGAAATATGTATGCCTCCCAGAGGTAATTTGGAAATTAACCCTTTGTCCCCATTTCTAAGGGAGTCGTCCGATGTTGAGTCAGAGCTACCTACGCACGAAATTAGACGTAAATATTGCACGTACGGACATCAGCAACAACAAGTATCACCGTTTGCGTAACGCGTAGACTGCACTATTAATTTGTGGATGAATTGAGTGAGCCGCTGTTATACTCTTACGTTTACTATGGGTCGAAACGAAAATAAAACTGAAAGGAAACCTATTCAAAATTTCATCAGCCAGCAAGCATATGGGAATTTCTCAAGGTCACAATTTGACATGGTCTGTGTATGCAATTGGAAGAATAATTTTGATCAAGCGACTGTATTGCTTTTCCATCTGACTGCATCTCTCAAATTAATGAGTTGTATTCTCCGTTCCCAGTGCTCTGCCCACCCGCACGTCAGAGCTTCCAAATAAATTTAATCATCATTTTTCAGGATTCTCCTGCATCATTTCAGTGATGACTGTTTCCTTTTTCGCTGGGTCTCGTGTGCTGTCAGTGGCGTTTTGTATTACCCGACACAGCTCGACGCAGCTCAAAGAGCGCTCATGTCGAAATATTGCAAAATATCCGTCATGAACCCCGACAGCGTACATACGTGTACCCGGTACTGAAAAAACGAAACCGCAGTTAGGAATCTTTGAAATGAAGAATTCCACAGATTTGGTATGATAGAAAATAATGTAGTAGGAAGATAGCCGACAGATGATTTCCGCTGGTCAGGACGTGCATGTGTACCTGTTTACCGAGACAACACCGGCTGCTTAATGGCCGAAGCAAAAGACAAAAAAAATATACAGACGCCCGGGACTACCATGCCCTCATGGTCAGCTGCAAGAAAAGCCGTTGAAGTATCCCTACGTATAAATGTCTAAGCGCTATTTGAAAGCGCAACTGTCTTTTGGCGGCTTTGAAAGAAACTGTCTAACACAAGGTATCTGTACAATCTGTACACAAGCTATCTGTACAATCTGTACACAAGGTAGGTTTCTGTACACAAGGTAGCTTGCTGTCTAACAGACAGCAACCGCCAAGATGTTGTCACCTTGACACGATGGAAGAGCGGCAAAGCCACTAGAATAGACTATTCTAGTAGCTGTGACTCCTGTGAGAAAGGGCGAAATGTTGGCCTGCGACAACAGAATGGCCATATCGCACATCGTAGCAACGCAACACGCGCGGGAGGGCCCCGCAAAGCAAGGGGGAAAAATACCGAGATATCTCCCAAGACTACCTATTCAGCGCTCTGGACTTCGAGACAGTCGGACCACCAGAACCGGGAGCAACCGGCATGATAACATTGGTGGGAGAGAAGATCCATCCGGAAACGGGCGAAAAGCGGGCCACATAATTTCTGCGCTAGCGGATCAGCATCTAAATGACTAAATCCGACGAAGCAATGCGGCATCTAACCTGGGAACGGCGCCGATAGGGGCAAATTTAGGTAAAATGTTCTCTGTGATTAACCGTGTGGGTCAAGGGACACTGAGTAATTACTAATTAGTGATGTTTTCTTAAGGCTGCGTAAGAAATGTACTAGTACTTTATAAATTAAAGCATGCGTGCAGATTATAAAGCGGGCCCAGTATCCAGACTCTAGACTTCACACTCGCTGATTGGAAAACTATATCTATTGGCTACGTCGTTACAAAGGTACAAACATCAATAAAAAAAATTGGATAGCTATATAAAAATGACCCAACACTACAAAGGAAGAAGTGAATACAGCGAAATACACTGATCCAACCGGAAAACACACTCATAAATGATACCAAATGATATAAAATCATTTCAAAAGACTGCCACTTAATGCATTGCTCAGGATACCGACTGTCACGCAAATTTCCAGCCTTTCCCGGTAGGCAGTGCTAGCTGCTTGAGGAAATACATGGTAATACGCGACAGTTTCGCCAATTGTACATCTCCCAGGCCGTCGACGCACCACTTTCTCCCCCGGTAATATGCAGAGGGACGCGGATCACTGGAGTGTGTGGCACACAACGTCTGCCAACGTAAAATTATCACACATGTATTGATCCTCGTAGACGTTAGAAAGGAAGATAAAAACTCTGGCAGACAATCTTACCTTGCAGACGGCAACTGGGCGCAGGTCATCGTCACGCAAACCGAACACAGCAGTGACCCACCGGCCCAGCTCGTGTAGCTCTGCATCAGACGGCACCGCCAACGCCGTCTCACATGCCGTCCACACTGAGCATCCGAAATCCTCATTTATCATCAAGCGTACCACCGGTAACTCCATTGTCAGAACGGGGCCCCGTCTCCGTCTGTCGGGCGTGTCGAAGGGACAGAGCCATTTGATTCTACAATCTACCAAGTGGAGTGTTTTACAAGGCAGACCGCGGCCTATCCATATGAAGTCCTCCAGACGACAGTATCCACGGATCGGACAATAGGTGTGCTGACGCCCAGCGTCACTGTTATGCAGGACGCAGGCTACTGGGTTAAAATCGTCGGTTGAGCTGGTAATCAGGAAGTTCAGCTGCAAGCCGACTAGATGCAGTGTCGTCAGGTGTACCCCTGCTCGCTGCTGCGCTAGGTAATGGATCATGTCCAGCACTTTCAGCACATCCTCCGTTTTCATCTGCCGCTCGGGATCCGTCAGAATGACATGGCGGGTGCTGGTGCGGAGGCACTTGTACACAGCCGTCGACGAGAGAAAGTAACACTGTTTCTTGGCATTCCAATTGCACTGAGGATAATCATAGAATGTCCAAGTTAGGACATTAAGTGGTTCCATAGGAATGAACCCATAGGCTAGGACACGAGTGGTTCACCAGGTTCTGAACCAATGGAACCAGATAAACCTATGGCACCACATGGAACCACCGTGAAACTACAAGTGAACCAAGTATACTCCTACATGCCGACACGCTGTCACACTACCGCTTTACCCCTTGAACCAGGTGAACCTATGGAACCACATGGAACCTCCGTGGAACCACAAGTGAACCAAGTACGCTCAAACTTGCTCACACGATGTCACACTACCGCTCTACTCTTTGAACCAGATGAACCTATAGCAAATGGAACCACCGTGAAACCGCATGTGTGCCACGGGCAGCTCACATACTGAGAAGCCATAGAATGTGAGAAGCTGTACAAGACGATCACCGTCTATGATCAGGAAAATTTTCCTAACGTTATTTTTTTGCAGTATTTAGGTTTTTATCAATGAAATAACAAAGCGATGACATAAAAAGACAAAATAAAGACAAAAGACAAAAAGGCATATAAAGTCATAAGGAGCATAAAAAAAACATTGGAAAATCATAAACAGAAAGTAACGAAGACTAGACCCACAAATGTTGAAGGCCAAACAAGTGGTGGCCGTATTGAGTGCTAGCCACAGTGACTATTAAGCGAAATGAACAGCGTCGGTGCTGATCGCATATGATTCAAATTTAACTCGGCCGAAATGATCGGACGCGATTGCAAAATCGGTTTGCTGGCTTAGACACGACGCTTAAAAATAATATTAAATCCTTGGGGAAAAATGTGAGCACAATTATGAAGCACAAAGACTGTCCACTATCGTTTGACACAAAACAACTACCGCATAGTGGGACTGAATTCGGTGAAGCTTCAATCCAGTGGCATCTCGTTGTCAAGATCGGCAGAAAATAGTTTTGCCAAGTATTTGTTCCGCCGTTTGATGAGCCTGTGCAGGAAAAAGAGTTGACGATACTTGGACATCTTTAACAGCGCGAATTTATAGCGCCCAATCCAAGCGTTTGTTTGCTCGCAAGCTTGAGTGTTGGCTGATTTGAGAGTTGGGTGGGTTTCCTTAATGCGAACCGGATTATATAAGGTATGACACTCATGACCAACGTGGTTGTCTAGGTGGAACTTGTCAATAACTTTTCCTACGGCGCTCCACATTGTATCGTAAGGTTTGGCTAACGGAAGCGGCCGCTTAGTTGCTTTCAGAGAATCCAGTTTGCACATATTGTCGTATGCAATAAACATTGATCCCCATTTCTCTTGTGGATAAGTTTTCAGAGTGTGGTATAGCCATGCCGCGACAATTAGGAACACCTGTGAGACCGATTCTGACCTGCAAAGTGAATTTTTGTTCTGTGATGATCGTGTAAACCATTGATGTTTGTGTCACCGTTACGTTTAATATGTTCTGTAGTAACTCAGGCAATATCTCTTACTTATACAGTGGAGAAAAGGCATCGATATGGCCACAGGCGCGTATGATGAACAAGTACCCCCGTGATCGATGCGGATGAGATTTAAAACTGCCTGTGTCTTTGTAGCATGGTGACAGCAAAGCTTCGCTTTCAACGGCTTCTTCTATAACACTGGCAGATTCGGTGGTGTTGCTGACGACAGCATCTTCCTCAGATGCAGTGTCGGTGTTCTCACTTTCAGGCAAAGTTATCTTAGGTTTCTTAGGTTACGCTGTTTTCTATTTATACTCGTACTATTTGAGACGGTATTTTCAAGCGTTTGCAACTGCAATGTTAGAAAGCGTTTGCAACTGCAAACGCTTTCTAATATTGCAAAACTGGTTGAAATATAATGGCAACCCGCAACTGTAAGTCTGTAACTAAAAATTTCAATTCTCGCAGGTTCTTGCAACTTGCAAGCTTGGTTAGTGTTTAACGCAATACCCCCTTTTCTTTTTTGAATTCCCCTTTTAAAAAAAAGTATCAAAAAAGTTGCATAAGTTTTCAAGATAAACACGATATCTCCAAAGGGTGTTCAGAAAAAGTTCAGCAAATTACATACCTCACTTTCTCACTTATCCGATGCGAAGTGAAGTTTATTGTCCTTGAAACGGAGCTATTGTCTCAGTTGACTTAGTTTCCAGAAAATGTACGGCGATTCACGATGAAACTCGCTTAGGCTTACCTATATTATGGTGCGCCAGATGCGGTATCGTAACTTGGTCCCTTAATTACTCTGGGATGCAACGCTTTCGGCCTTTTGCTACAAGGTGAGATCGAAATATGAACAATGAGCAGCTGTAAATAATCAATCAAATAAAATCATCATCAATCAAATAGTCAATCTGATTCTTCGGGTGAAAAACTGACTTCCACCAGCAGTCCAGGAAGAGAGCACTCAGCACGTAGTGGTATTCCAGAGAAACTTCGTGACGCCAGCCCAAATAAAAATTCAGGTACTCTCCTGAAGTGCAGCAATATAACGTGCTCCACCGCGACGTGCAGTATTTTCACTGCTCGTTGTTGGATTGCAAATTGGAAAGCAACAACAACAACAACAAAACAGCAACTTTCTTTGTCTAAACTCCGAATGTAAAACGCACTAGTTCTTTGGAAAAGTCTGTGAAGAAGAGAGAAAACTGAGGACTGCCGAAACCGTACCAGAGTTGTAGAAACCCAGATAAACATTCGAGCTAGACCGCTAGAAGTAGAAGAGAATTGGCTGAAAAAACAAACAAAATCGCAAATCTTTCACCATGGCAACCGCTCCGATGTAAGCAAGGATGTTGACGTCAAACGGTAGCCGGCAGTGGCCCGGCACCCAGTAGGTACGGTAACAGCCCGTTTCACACCAGGCCCCACACCAAAGTAAGTGCTTGGGAATGCACAAAATTATTGACAAAATCACGACAAAATGGAAGCTGCAAAACCAGTTGGCTATCGGGCAGAGGGAAAATCAATGAGATTATAAGGAAGGGGGGGGTGATTCTGCGATTGGCTTGTTTGTATTGCTAGACGCAGTGCTCAATGAGTCATAGTGGAGACAGTGTCACTTTTGACGAATCGGAAGTTTTCCGAGTAACCTTTAATTTGTTCGCACCGGTTTGGTGAAGCGGTTTTCATATACCAAGGTAGGCAGTTCGTAGTTCCATGTGCGAACGGGACTGACATCGGCCAGTCTACCCGAGCCGTATTTCTTACTGCTGCCGTCACCCGGCTGGAGTTTTACGTTTTGGCTAAACATGGTGCTTATGTACCGCGGTTGATTTAACCGTATGTACTGCCCTATCGCCACACTCCAGTTGAAGCTACTCGTATATCATCAACCGAGGACTCCGTAAAAAAAACAATAAAAATGTCATGGTTCGTATTCATTTAGACGGTGAACCAGTTTGGGCTTGTTTTTCCAACTAACAGTGGAAAGGGCACCTGTTCAAGCATACTGTAATTCCTTTCAGCAACAAATCGATTAAAATTTAGAATGGTGACATCACTGACAAATAAAGCAGACAACAAACAATGTTATTAAAAAATGTGTTTCTCGGGGGAAGACGTTCAAGAACAGTTCAAAACTCAACAGTTCAATCTTCCTCATCGCTATCGTCACCAATCGAAAAGTGTGCTACACTTTGACTGGACCGAATTACTGGTGCGTCTCCGCGTGCATCACCGCTGGTTGTCTTGCCAAGGTGCCGTAAATCAGTCGGCAATGACGTTGCTTTAACAAGCAGACTTTTTGTTTCTGTGGAAACGGTCGTATCGTCTATAACATCAATTTTGTCAAAGAGAGCATCATTCTCCGGGGAAGGGAAATAATCGAGAGTCAAGAAGTCCTTATACGGTTGACACTGTTCGATCCCTTTACAGTGCTCCACGAACTTCTCCACCGCGCGCACTTTCAACGTAAACACGCGCTTACTCCGCTCTACCGCTCGGCGCCGGCGACTGTCTTTCTCGCTCTCGGCCAGTTCTTCCTCCGTGCAAATACTCAATACAACCAAGATGATCTCCCGCACTTTTCTGACAATGTACGGATATGACCACGTAAACGCGTCCGCAAAGTTGGGCAGCCAGAATGGATGCTCTACACTGTTAAATTGTCGAATGTGGATTTTCCCGTCGGCGTAGTTCAGCACCGCGGCTTTGTTCTTGAACGCATCCATGTAATTCGGCGCGGAAAAGATGGAAATGAGAACTGGATAACTATCGGCTTGTTTGCTCTTATAGATTTTAAACCCGGCACTCTGTGCTTCGTGACCACGGATAATTCCCAGTAATTTATTCCTCCGCAAAAACTCCTCCACGGCGTAATAACTGTAATAATATGAACATCCACGCGCTGTATTATGTAGGTAAAAGTACGGAGTTAGCTCATTCCCGAATTCTTGAACTGGGTCTGACCAGAGGATATCGCACATGAGACCGGCACTGCTGGTCTCCTTAAACCGTGGGAGTTTATTCAGATCCGCGATGGTGTGGAGCTCCGGTGAAAGACCGGCATGAATGCACAGAAACTGCTGATTGATGATCGCTGCCAGTGGTAGTGTGTCGAAGGCATCCATACAAGCGTCATACACGGTTTTGGAGTATTTAACCAGACATTCATGCCTGAATGTGAAATACTCGGTGAGATGCCGACTTTCATGGTTGCCGCGTAAGAGAAAGTATTTGGTGGGAAAGGAGATCTTTAGTGCGAAGAGGTACAGGATGCACTCGATCCCGAAGCTGCCACGATCGACGTAGTCGCCGAGGAATAAGAAGTGGGGTCCACCAGTGCGGAGAATCGTGAGGAGGTCGTAAAATTGGCCATGGATGTCGCCGGCGACGGTAATGTTGGAAGGGAGGACGAGAACGTTGGGTTCGGTACGGAAGATCTCAGACGCGTCATGGAGTATCCGAAGAGCCAAAGTTTCGTCTAATCGGTCTTCCGTAAAAAAGTGGGCTTTAATTAATTCGGGGTTCGGGATATCCGAGACGCCGTATACTTCCGGAATTGTTAGTCTTTTTCCCGTTGGACGACCACTTTCTATACTTCGAAGTACATGTAAATGCATGCATTTCGTTAGAGCTTTCTGGTAGATTAAAACATTTCTTACTCAAAGACTTCAGTCTAGCGCATAACGCTTACCGTTCGCTAGCAGTGGAGAAGTGCTAAAATGCGTAATTTTGATGACTGGTCTGTTCGTAGTGCTGGGATTGTCGCCCATGGTAAACACCTGCTCTAACGCAGTATTTGTGAAATTACAAACGCATCGTTCTTCCGGAATTGCCAGAAGAGATTTTTTGTGCTACACCGACATAAGACAGGCACGTTGGCAGCAGTTTGTTTACATGCTGCTACTTTGCCGCCGCTGCGGGCATCAAGTTAAAGATTCCGCTTGTCTGCGATATCGTTAGCGATAACTGCGCCTGTATACATGTGCGGTACGAACGTATACCGGTGTGCGCTTGAGAATTTTATAAGACAACACTTGCACTGTTTCCAGGTCTTTTAATCATGGTTCGTAGACTTCGGACTATTCAAAACATCCTATCTGCACTTCACGTGTATGTACTCGACTATGCAGTCTGTACTATCTGTATGTATGTATATGCAGTCAGTCTGTATGTATGTATGTGTAGCAGCCGTATGTATAGAATCTGTAGATGCGAGAAATTTCATAGCTTGCGGCATTTCCGTTTCTTTTATCTCGCGAGAAGCCGATCGCAAGATTGTAATGCAATACATGTACAGGTACTGGCACAAAGCTGTAATTAATTAATGCGCAGCCATTAAAACGTTGATAAAATAATTTGACACTAACTGCTTTTTAAAATAAAGGCTATGGACACTCGCTTTAACTATGAAAGCACGATTGATAGAGCAGCTGGAAAGGAACAGATAAAACGTCGAACAACCAGCAGAAAAAGCAATTAGCAAGTTAGTTAAAAGTCGTCGGCGACTGTGTCTGTATTAAATACGCTGACTAAAACAACAAGTAACTGTCATACAAACACGAAAAACGATCACTGTAATATAAAAAAAAACAGAATTTGGTACCTTAAGCAATTGTCACTAGGGTAAGTATCCGTATCTTTAACTAGCAAGCTCGTATTATAAACCTTGTCGTCAAAAATGGCGGCAAATTGTTATGTGCCTGACCGCCTCCCGTCGTCGTGGTGTTCATTCGTTTTCCTCCACTGCCGTCAACATCTCTGTCCGTAATGATGCCAGACTTCAGTTTGTTATCCCCATACACGTAATTGTACCCCGAGTCCGGCCATGATCGAATTTCGTGGCTGTGCGACGGTATCTCGTTAATGGTAAGGACATGCTCTGCCTCACCGCCCCTTTGCCCCACATAGCTGTAATTACCCTTCTGACTGATTCCCATTGGAAAGCGTTCTAGCAGATCCGGTGTATTAACACGCGGAAACAACGCAGTCGCCAAAAGTGGATACGTTCCGTTATCGAAAGGCGCCCCATCGCAAAGCAACCAGCACGGCGGTAGGGAAGCGTCGCAATGGTACGCTATAATGCTGCCGATAGGTGTGGTATTTTCCAAAGCTGTGGATAAATTATATAGCTGCCGCGCTACGTCATCAACGGTCGATTTTAAACGCTCAATATCCATTACAGTTGATTCACGGTTTCCGGAAAATGGCACATTGACGGCCGATGAGAGATCCCCGGCTTTTGAACTACTCCACACTTTTATTTGCCCTATGGCGCCGTCCGAATTTAGCGCGGTAAGGTTAATACAATGCAGCGTCATCGGGCGGATAATGAATCTATCACCGTTCCAAAGGATAAAAGCTTTCGAATCTTTTAGCTGCGAACGAATACCGCTCCAGTCCATCGACGAAGTGCTCTCCAGGGCAGTGGAATTATTGCCCGATTGAAAGTACGCTTTGATCCAGTTATTACCGTTACCTAAAGATTCGTTAAGATTTTTTATCATTTCGTCAGGACGGATGCTGCCGACCGGCCAGAAGACGCCTTTCCAGCTCTGTTCCGTGAATTCGGTAGTCGACCTGACGTTGGGCTTTAAAAGCCGGACTACGCTGTTCGTAGCTTTGTACAATTCGTTCTCGCTGACAAAGTCTTCATCGGGTATGGCTTCCTCCAAAAGAGTATCGAGGGCTTCCCGCGCCAGCCGCCGCAGATCGGTATACTGCAGACATACAACCGGCATTCGGTAGAATTTCTGCTGGATTGCCCGGAATGTATCCGATGACTGAAGAGCTGCAGCCTTGATCGAAATATTCCGCTTAGTATCCACCGGTTTCTTCAGCGCGAAGGTCAGTTCTAAGCCGAACAGAAGCTGATCTTGAGAATTCTCCACGGCATTTTGAACGCTGGTGCATTCAGGATCGGTTGCGCAGAGAATGCGCACCAGTACGAAAGCCGGTTGATGCGGAATGGGCGTCCATTGATTCATGACTTTTATCGGTAGGGTGTTCTCTATTACGTCCACGCGCATACTGTGAAATGGGATAATGCGAACGTTTGACGGACTCAACTGACGGCCCTGCTGGGAAAGTTGTGATTGGATGTGTTCTCCGTAGTAAATATCCCATAATTTAACTGAAAAGGCTACATAGCTTTGCAGCTCGTTATGGACGATATATGTTGAGTTGGGTACAAACAAGCCAGCGGGTGCGTAGTAGTAAGACCCATTAGCCGCCAAGTCACCGGTGTCTTTATATATTCGTACCTGGAAATTTTTGTATGGGACGTTGATGAAGGCGGAAGACAGGTCGACAGAGGCAGCTGCAAAAAAAAAGTATGGCTCTTATATTTTACGGCCACTATATAGCCAAACGGCGCAGCATTATATATGACAAAGGTACTGAAACTTTCAACTTATGGACGGTAGTGCCTCATATTGCCTTTTACGTACCACAGTGCTGCGGTGCAATCTGAAGACACCACAGCAATCCTAACACAGCTCTAAACATGCTGTCCGGTGTTTGCTGGATGGAATTCCTCTTTGTGTCTTAGCTGCACCGCCAAGGTTTCGGTTGGTGGCTTCTCGCTGCATTAATGGAATTCAAGATGTAGATGTCCGTACTCGCGTATACCGGCCAGATTTTTTTGAAACCCTTTCTTTCCTGTAACTAAACTTCCTTAATATAAAATGCTGCAGTTTGTGTTTAATTGCTGGAGGCTGACACTTCCGCTTCAGGTTGTTCACCAAGGTGTAATGAATTTTTGGAAGAAAAATTATTGCGTTTCTGCAGTGTCTCCGGGGGAAACTAAATCTACAAATCATCATTTTTTGTTTTTCAGCCAATAGGAAACGTGACTATGATGAGTGGAAAACCGGTGCTTACTGTGAGCGTAATAATTATTCTTTATTTTGACGGCAGTAAGGTATACCGTAATATTGCATCGCAAAGGGGCCAACTGTTATCACCGACTGATTTTTCGTGCAGCGGTTTCAGAAACATATTATTATTATTAACCCGCGCCACGATTATTTTCTGTCTAAAAAGTTTGTCTTTAATGTTAAGACCTTTAATAAGTATCACAGTGCTAGTACAAAACTGAGTACCAAAGCAGAATATAATTTATAATAAAAACACTTCTTCGATGCTATCCTGTTCGGGGATTGTACCCATCACGCATATCGCGTTTCCCCGTTGCATTTGAATAAATAGCCGCTGCCTAAAACACTCTTTTGCGCGTTTTTGGCCGGTAGCAGTTGCAATTCCGTTTCCTATCTTCTGGACGAGCGTTTTAGTTCCATTTCCCAGGGTCCGTAGATTTCAAATGCTGCTGCCATGAAATTGTACCTTGGTTGCAGCCAGCCGTGTTTTGTCAGCTTTCCTCGCTCCGCGTGCTCGGCCGCAGCCCCGACGTTCACCAGGGTCCGATCAATATACGAAGCCGCTAGTGTGTCTACGCAAGTCACGTCGATAGCCAGTGGCTTTCCGCGCTCCCAGGGTACGAGCGTGATCACGTCCGGCCTTTTGCGATCTTTCACAGAGAGACCTTTTGGTTCCATTCTGGCTGGGAAACCTGCGGTTTTCAGGCCGCGGGTGAACTCTCCGCTGAGGCCATCATGTCTTGGCAATCTGCCGGCTGACCGTTTACAACGGAGCCCGTGCCGCCCCAGATCATCCACTAGTCCACCGCAAACGCACACGTGAGGAGTGACGATTGGAGCTCCCAAGCGTAGCGCTATGCTTATGCGAAAAGTGTTGTTTTCCAGCAAATTTCCGAGACATGCTGCGGGTAACGCATGAATCCATACACCAGATTCGGGGACAGATACCGCCTTTAGGTGAGCGATTTCCTCCTTTGTGGCCCGCAATTCGGTTAGCCTTGCATAAGTGTTCAGCGTTGTCTTTAATAGGCGATAGCTATTGCATAGCGTAAGACGCAATCGCGGGTACACTACTTAGCAGTCAAAATACTTCACGAGATCATCTCGTCGAGATGTTAGAGATTTTGATTGCTTTTTCAGGTTTTGATTCTGACTCTAAAATGTTAACACGAGTATGGTTGGTTCTCAAATAAGTGTAACGTCTTACGCTACTCGTTAAAATATTTTTCAAAAATTTATTTTGAATTCCCTTTTGACAAAAATAAGGGAAAAACGTAGAAACACACCTTAAAAGCAGTACTGTACAGATAACTTTATGAGATGCTTGAGCCGCAGTAGACTGCCAATCAATCAATAAACAGAGTTTGATAAAAAAAAAGAAGAGTACAATATTCAGAAACCTATATCTTGTAGTGTACATAAAAATATTATTATTTTCTAACTCATTAATGCGTGTTGAATTTTTAGCTCTTTTCAGGTGCCTCGTATTGGGTAAAAACGGCATTTATTTCTTGTATACGAGTACATGATAGATTCTGACAATATCTGAAAGATTCCAGCGCATGGGTACCTCTATCAATGAACATCACATTAAATTTTATTACATTTTACTGCTGTATTTACATCTCCTGTACAGCGTTCACGATTATGTAATAATGCATACACAATGCATACCTAGAACAGTATTAGTATACTGTACAGCACTTCTAAAACTTTAAAGAAATATGAATTTCGCAAAAGTATTCCGGCTTATTTGGAACAGAGGCTATTTCCCATGAAGGTATTAAATGAGATTATTGGGTATTCCTTCCAAAACTTCGGCTCCTCGCTTGTAGCGCCAGTTGTTACCATAACCATAGCCATAACCACTTGGGCCATAACGGCGTCGGTACTTTCCATAATCGCTATATCCACCACTATGATGCCCAGGATCCGCAGCCGTCAAATCAACCCAGACCGCTAAGCAAGAAAAACATATAAGGCTTCAAAGGTCACAAATCTCAAGCTCATATTCAATCTATTTTTCCATAAAGCTGTCAATAAATTTTCGTAACATTTCACGCCACTACGCCGCATAATCTAATAACCACCACCTGACTTACCAGCCGCCAAAATCACCAACAATCCAAAAAACACACTGGTGAACTTCATTATGGATCTGCTAATCGAAATTACAAAAAAAAACAAGCAGTTAACGGTTTCACGCAGTTAATCTTTAACAGAGTTATTGGAATTTTATTTTACCACACCGCGATATGCTGGAAATGCGGGTTATCCTAGTTATTTATACTTGTATTGGAAACACGCAATTGATGTTTTCGCACTATCATCTATCATGCATAATCTTGGGGAAACACGCGCCCTGCCCAGACACTTCAGATTTAGCGGTAAATCCTACTTGTTTGCTACATTTTTCACGGAAAAAATTTATAGTACTTGAAGTTTTGGCCAAGATTCCATGAGCACCAAGTTTAGCATGTAGGATTCTTCTTTACATTTCCGGTGAAAAATAAAGTTTGCCAAAAATACTTACCTAAGCACTCCCTCCTAGCTGCACACCACATGATAATGACCGGACGTTTCTCAGTAGTCTGTATGAGTGTAATATCAACAGTTTAGCGTAAAAATTTCGAGTGTTTGTACACAAATTGTATCGTAACAACTGCAGTCACGCACACAGGATGTATCCGGAAAACTTTGGTGCATATTGCATAAAGTCGTGTACATATTGTCAACAAGGAGTACTTACTGTATTGTAAAGAAAGAATTATACGAGTATTATGCGCATCTGTTTTCTGTTAGTGGTAAGTAATAAACTGGCACATGCGTATTGATTTATTACGATTGCCCATTAATTTATTATAACTTTTAACATTAGGCTCATAAGACACGCTCGAAGTACAAAAGACACCGCAAATCAAAAACGTATTTTGCATTAGGTTTACAGAAACGCACGTCATTAATTTAATTCATTATTAATATTAAAATTACCATGAAATGGTAATAACGTAGCACATTATCCGAAACTGATAGCAGACGTTTGGATTATTATCATATTATCGGTTAATAACCGATCCCATACAGAGGTACAATTAAACATAATATTAAACACTTCCTTCCTTCCTTTAGCATGCGCGAATCATATAGCGAACAGTCACATACGGCGGCAGGTTGTTATGCGATTGACCTTTTCCCGAGGAAAGGCTGGTCACTTCTTTCTCGCCATAGTAGCGATTGCCGTTGTCGATGGACGATGGGGTCAATTTATTTATTAGCTCGTTTACATTATTATAACTGGATACGGACCACGCTGGGATGGTGTGATTGTGTACCGGCATTTCGTCCACCGTCAAGACATGGCTTCTCTCGCCGCCGGCCACTCCCACTACCCGTTCAACGGGACCGTTGTAATGATTAACGCCCATTAGGAATTTTCCCCGCAAACTCGGTGTAGTTGTTCGTCCTAGCACTGTCGCCAAAAGCGGGTACGTTACGTTGCTGAACTCCGCGCCGTTACACTCCAGCCAACACTCCGGCACGATGGTGTCACGATGATACGCTACAACTGTACCAACCGGCACTAGCGACGATAAAGTTTGAGATATGTTAAGCAGTTGTTCAGATGTCTGATTCAGGCTGCGCTTCATCCGGTGGAGCTCGACACTCAGCTGATCGCGGTTGTCGCTATCTTTGTTAATAGCCGACGAAAGGTCAGCACGTTTTTGACTGCTCCACACCGTGATCGAGCCGAGGTTCTTGTTTCCGCGGATGGCGCTTATGTTAATACAATGTAACGTCATCGGTTTAATGACGAATTTATCGCCGTTCCAGTGCACGCTGCCGCCAGCTTCCTTCAGCTGATTGCGCACGGCACTCCAGTCCATCATAGGCTGTTCGCCCTGGAGCGGCTTAATGCCTTCTAACGCGGTGAAGTTACTACCGATCTGGAAAAAGGCTTTCATCCATTTATTCCCGTTGCCCAGCAGCTCGTTCAGGCTCTTGATCTTTTCGTCCGGACGGATCGCGCCAATAGGCCAGTACACATTCTTCCACTGCTCCTCCGTGAAATCCGTCGTCAACGTCACATTAGGCTTGATAATTCGTAGAAAATTCTTGACAGCTGTGAATAGCTGGCTTTCGCCGACGAATTCATCATCGGGAACGGATTTTTCCAGGAGATGATCCAGGGCTTCCCGCAGAAGCCGACGTAGATCCGGTAACTGCATACAGATGGTTTGCGCCTCAGAAAACCGGTGCTCGATGGAACGGAAAATCTCCGAGGCCTCGAACATTGTCGCGGTGAGAGTGATCTCGCGTTTGGTGCGATTGGGCTTCTTTAACGCAAACGACGCTTCCAGACCAAAGAGCAGCTGATCCCGGGGATTTTCCACTGCGTTCTTAATCATATTACACTCATTTTCCGTTGAGCAGATAATCCGTCCAAGAACAGTCGACGGTTGGTGCGAAATGGGAATCCATTGGTTCATGACCTTTACCGGCAGTGTACTGTCGATTAGTTCCAAGCGCATACTGTGGAAGGGAATGATGCGAGGATTCAGAGAACTGGACAACAGACCTAGCTTCCATAATTCTGTCTCAATGTAGTCTTGATAATCAGCATCCCAGAGTTGCAACGAGAAGACCAGGTAGTTCTGATGGTTATTGTACACGATATACGTGGAGTTGGGGATAAACGTGCAGGCTGGGGCGTAATAGTAGGTCACGTTGGGCGAACCATTAGATTCCCTGTAAATTCTGGCTTGGAAGTTTTTATATGGGATGCTCAGGAAGGCGGAACGACGTTCCAAAATGGCAGAAAGTGAATCGACTTCTTCCACAGTTGGCACTATTTCGAAAAATTAAGGCAGTTTTGAGTTGGGCAGGATGAAGTAATCATTCAGTTCAGAAGCTTTCGCATACAGAGACATATCTAAACAATCACTCTGCTACATTTAATTTAATTTATTTGAAAAAAAAATACTGGAAAATTGTAACTAGATTATACCGCATTTCTGATTTGAATTATAATTATCGTATTTTTTGTTGTACTCCGCAACAGCCAGCGCACACATCCGTGCGCTTGCTCAGGTTAATTCCAATGAAAATGAATAAAATTAAACATTGAAAAACATCCAAAATCGTAAATATGAGTTAATTACATTCTAACCCGGCAGGACGGGTTTCGGACATCTTATTGCTAACCCGGTTTGCAGCTGTTTTGCAGAAATAATAAAGTTATCTGTCAAGCGACCATTAGCGTTTCGGGTGCAGCATGGGATTATGATTAAGAAGTTACGAGTGTGGAATATTTTAAACACACCTAAACGGGGAAATTCTGGAATAAAGTAGTATTCGCCCCGCTGGGAGATACTAGCTTTGGAAATACTTTGAAAGGTTCTAAAATTTTTAAAACTGTTCATATTCCAAATAAAAAGAAAAACAAATTCCAGAATGAAGAGGTTGCATGCGAAGCACATATGTAATGCAGAAAATAACAAACTTAATCCGAAGTTGACAAAACCGCGTATATGATTATATCAGCTGACCTTTTTACCAACAACAGCTGCAGTGTTTTAATTCAAGTCTTCAAGACCTACCGAACTGTATGGATGGCATTTGCAGCATTGGCATACCGTCAAAGCATACAACCCCTTGTGGGGGCATCATCATCCAGCATAGCAACCCTCCTAATACGAATCTCAGCATTTTACTTAACGGAAATCGGTGATCAAAACTGAAACGTTGACCGTGATAATTCTGTCCCGTCGCAGCGTAGACCAAACTTGCAATAATTTACCACCGTGCAAACTAATCCAAATCACACCGCAAAACGAAACGCTCCTTTCAAATTGCTGCTGTGTTGCTGGTTGTAACGTACTCCTACGAAGTTGCTTAGAAACCGGCAGCTACCGACTCTTGATAAAAGAGACTAGGGAGCCATGTTGAATTTCTAGCCGCTACGCGGTGATTGGATTGAGCTCACTAATAATCTCTCGTCAGCATCATGATTTCTGATTTACAGGGTCGGTCACGAATTTATCTTGCCTTCTCATAACTAAGCATCCAGTTATTTCGTGCGCATCCTCGTCTCGCTTGACGACTGACTGTAAAGATAGTGATTCTTGTTGTTCATCAGCCGTTTCTATGCTGATGTGTAGTGTGTACATATTTACGACGCAAACACTAAGGTGGTGCTATCTAGGAAGACTATCGAAGAAGAAAGCCGTTAACTATTACAGTGTTATAACAGTAGATAAGAGAGATTAATCAGGAGCGCGCGACATCTCCCCGACATGATCCAGAGCGACCGATTTAGTGCGGCGCGTCAAATTTAATTGTCAGACAGCGCAAGATTGTGTTTCTTGTCTTTAGTATAGTACCGAGTCACCGACTACAGTTATAATGTGTTTTAGTTTCCTCTTGCTCTCTTTATATCTGTACAAACCGAAATAATTTACTCTTTTCACTGTAATTTTGAACGATTTTGGTAAACACATGCTCTTTAAACGTCGAGAGCACTTTTGTTGCAAACTTTCGCGTTCAGTACAAATTATACCTAATCAGCAATGCTGTACATCATATAAAAGTATGGCATGGAACTTCTTAGCTGGACCGGCTGGCGTGTACTGTGTAGTCTGTACTACCCTAGTTAAAACGTAGCTTTCAAATATAGATATTCGCGCTTGATATGCAGTTGGAAATAGCAGGATAAATGCAGTTTGCGCAAAAGATACTGCGGCCCTGAATATCGTGGGACACGCTAATTAAAAGATAATTGCATTGAAAAGTGCAGATGGCATCAGACCGCTGCAAGGCGAACAACCAATGATGGACTGGCGTGCCGTGCGCAGTGCAGATTCGGAAGATGCCGGTTATGTTATACATTCCTGCCCAGGCCGCGAGTATCCTTCGTGTTTTCGCTTGTACCTCGGGTTTTTTGGACTATTGTGGATTTACTACGCACCTTTTATGATGATTAAATTGTACCTATCATGAAATGTATCCGTGTTTGCATGTGCATGCACTATTTGTACTACCAAAGCTATTCCTTATCAAAAATACTGATATAGTCATATCTACGAATATTAATTTTATAATGCAGATATCTATATATGATATATGTACATGAGATCATAGAAACGCTCTTTCGACTTTATATCCTAATTTGGAAGCAATAATCCCTGGTTGTAACCGTTAAAATTATGAATCGATATTGTATTCACATTACACATTAAAATTGTAGCACACTAATGTTAAGGGAATTTGGCTTGTACCGTAAATTTTTCCAGTAAAATGATAATATTATATGAGCCGGTAATAGTAAGTACATATATCTCACATATGCTAAATCATTAAATTTAAACGAAAAATACAAGCTCTATCTGTACACAAATAATTCCCTTCATTTAGCACGCGCGAATCAGATAGCGAACGGTCAAAAACGGGGGCAAGTTATTGTGAGCCTGACCTCCTCCCACCGACAGACTGGTGACATCTTTCTGGCCACTGTATTGGCTGTCATCGCCGACTGACGAGGGGGCCAGTTTATTGGCTGACCCGTCCTCATAATATTGCGCTTCTTGAGACCACGCCGGAATGGTGTGACTGTGCACCGGCATTTCGTCCGCTGTCAAGACATGACTCTTCTCACCGCCGGCCACTCCAGTCAGCTGTACTAATGGATCACTCGAATTGATACCGATGGGAAATTTCCCTTGCAAATCCGGTGTGATGGTTCGCTGCAATACAGCCGCCAGAAGCGGGTATTCCCCGTTACTGAACTCCGCGCCGTTACACTCCAACCAGCAGTCAGGGACGTTGTAATCGCGATGATACGCTACTATTGTGCCCACAGGTACTAACGTCGAAACGGTGTGAGCTATCTGAGATAAATGTTCAGACGTCTGGTTCAAGCTGCGCTTCATCCGGTGGAGGTCGTCACCCAGCTGGTCTCGGTTAACGTTGTCAATATCTTTGTTTATAGCCGACGAAAGGTCAGCATGGTTTGGACTGCTCCACACCGTGATCGAACCGAGGTTCTCGTTCCCGCGGATGGCGCTCATGTTGATACAGTGCAGTGTCATCGGTTTAATGACAAACTTATCGCCGTTCCAGTGCACGCTGCCGCCAGCTTCCTTCAGCTGATTGCGCACGGCACTCCAGTCCATCATTGGTTGTTCGCCTTGCAGCGGTCTGATGCCATCTATCGCAGTGAAATTACTGCCGATCTGGAAAAAGGCTTTCATCCACTTATTTCCGTTGCCCATTAGCTCGTTTAGGCTCTTGATCTTCTCGTCTGGACGGATCGCGCCGATAGGCCAGTACACATTCTTCCACTGTTCCTCCGTGAAATCTGTGGTCGTAATTACACTCGGT